>NC_136772.1:23109695-23315561 GCF_947034865.1 Barbatula barbatula
TTTACATTCAGTCACTTAGCAGACACTTTTATCCAAAGCGACTTACAAATGTGATAAACATGCACACTTGCATCGAGCTCAAATTGGAACACGTGGCAGTTTAACCTGGTCGTGAGATGCCATGCATTATAATGCACCTTACACAAAGCTGCAATGCATCAAAAGCTTTGGTTTTAAAGAACTTATAAATCCAGATCATATATGTAATCCTGGGGTAGATTTGGGGAACTATCCACAATAAGAATGAAACGTATCCCAACAAAAATCGATCCTTTTATTGTTTGGAGCAGTTATTATGTGACTGGACACTGCTCATGATATATAGCCTAAAACCAAGAAATCTATAACATTACCAAGCAGTTAGCTAACTTTATATTCTTTTTATCTAACTTGGCAGAGATTTTGGTCTTAATGTGTTTACGACACACTCTAATGGGCTCTGACCTGCTCTTCCCTGCAATGAATGGCTCTGTCGATCAATATTTACACATCTAAAACAGATGGCCGTAGGTCTCTTTTAAAGAGTAAATGTCCCAGCACTGATTTCTCTCCGTTCCCTGCATCTTTATCTCCTTCTGTCACCTGACGTTGTTTTCACAGAGGCATGTTGACGCTCAACAGCAAATGTCCAGATGTCCCGAATCGAGCCGTATTTGATTTTCAGTGCTAAACTCAACAATATGTATTGATCACTGTTTGAAATTGAGTCATATAAGGTCATGAAAACTACTATAAAGACTAATAGTTGAGTGATTAGTTAAATGCAAAATATACATTTGACATATTGACATATACGTTACGTAGTAAGTCTTTAATCTCCACTTTAGGGTCATTTCATTTTGAGGTCAAACTGTTTGCACAGTAAATGGATTTTTGGTCTCTGTTAAACACACTTGCTCACATGATGTTATAGTTTGCACAGGTGTGTCTGACTTCTAGTGGGCATGTGTCACTGGATAAAGCAAGATGCATTTAAAACAAACATTTGAAATAGAGAAACAGAACCTACCTAAAAACAGTAAAGTATTCTTTGCTTAGCCTCTTCATAGCAAGAAAAAACTGTTTAACATGATGTGTGCTAACGCTCAATATGACGCTTAAACGATAATTGACATTCAAATAGAATACCAAAATACTTAAAAAGCAACACATACAAGTTTTGTGCCTCGGAAGGATGAACATCAGGCCCAGGCTAATTATGCCTCATCATTGTCGGGCTGTTTGTCTTTAGCCGTATCACTTTTGCTCAGTCACTCTCTGTGAAGTCTTGTGTTAGTGTAACTACTGCAACCCTGAGCAATCTTCCTTGTTTTCTGGTCTGCTGATAAAGTTTTTACATTACAGCTGGTTTGCCTGTTGTGGTACTAGTTTCTGGTATTGGACCCCTTGTATCTCCTTGCATGTCATAGAAGCTTTAAACATGATTATTTCGTTATATCTGTATTTAAAACCAGTTTAAGTTCATACAAACAAAACAATATAATATAATGTCAGAAAATTTTGAAGAGCTTGTGAAGCTGATAAAGCACAACAGTAAATCATCTACATATTTGATACCTAGCATTAAGAATCTTTCCCAGATATATAAGGAAAATGGGCCCTAACACTGACCCCTGAGGAATAGCAGTTAATGGAGCTTTTCTCTTGGGTTCATTTGTGGTGACTTAAACTTACCGTGCAGGACCACAGATTTGAGAACAACTGCTCTTAAGGGTGAATCTGAACTTCTGCTTTCTGTCCCTTATCAGATTCGCTTAATCGGACTATGTGTTATAATCCCACTATTTCAGCACAGTTGAATTGCCCAATAGGACATTTCCCACGCCTTACACATGACAGGGAGAGCAGTCAAGAATATATATAGAGGAAAGGAGGTCTGAGGTTTCATTGGGTTCGTCAGATAGGCATCCTCTGTGTTTGCGGGATATATGATTATAAAAATACATAGCACATTTAAGTCTAGCTTTTTCTGGTTTGGAATGTCCACTTTTCATCTTCCAATGTTTTTCTGAAATATTTAAACAAGTCCCATTCTCTATTTTTACCTATTAAATATCCTGTTTAACTTGAAAAGTAAACTAGACCAAACATAACGGTAAAGTAGAATCGTTTGTGAATTCCGCTTCATATTGACTCGACTGTTTTAATTCGTCTGTGTTTTGTATGTGTTGAATGTGAAGACCAGAGGAACGATCGGGGGAAGATGTGGACATTATTTTGGCCCGTCTGAAAAGCGTGAAGGCCTTTGAAAAGTTCCACCCTGCTCTATTTCAGCAGATTTGTCTGTGTGGCTACTACGAATGTCTGGAGAAAGGCATTACGCGTGAGTCTAACACAAATAGTGATACAACAAAAACATAAAGATAATATGATTTTATTTTACACTGCTTCTTCTGTTAGTGTACAGGCAGGGTGATATTGGCACCAACTGGTATGCTGTCCTGTCTGGGTCTCTGGACGTCAAAGTGTCTGAGACAGCAAACCATCAGGTACATTATTATACTAAATACTAGGGCTGTGCGATATAAAAAAAATGTGATAGCATGCTAAATCGGGCCACATCCAATATACAATACGATATTTTGTTTTCTATCTGCATCAACCTAAAACTTATACTAAAACTTATACAGACTATAGACCACTTCCCAAGATGTGAACACTGGTCCAGAAGAAGTTTCAGTTTTATTATTATTATTATTTTGAATCTCACATACTGTATATCTTTTAAACTTTAAGATATTCGTTTTGACATTTTGATACAGTTAGAAATGTTCTGTTAGTTGCACTTTGTCATTTTTTTCAACCGGTGTATCCTGTTAAAATCTGAAACAGGAAGTTCTATTGGAGCTGCTAGTTTACGTCATCCAAAGTGGTCTATAGTAACTTTTTGAATAAATTTGTTTTTGTTATTGCAATAATACAATTTCGATATATTACGCAGCTCTACTTCATGGCTAGTGTCTTACCACAGCATGGTCCAGCTCATTTGCACTTGTCCAGATGCATGCTGGTTGCGGTTTGAAGCAGAAATATGTATTTCCTCATGACTCCTGTCCATAACGAAACATGTATGAAACATCTCTATTGAGTGCAGATGCTTATTATAGAAAACTAGAACAAGATCTATAAATCTCTGAGGAGTGAAGAAGCAGTCCTCTCTCTCTTTCCCTGCATGTGTGTGTGTGTTGAGTGAAATTGCTTCGGTTATAAGAGGTCTAAAGTGGAAGTTCAGTGGTCTCTCTTCAGAAACATCTCAGATGGTTTGTTTCTACAAATGACCTCTACCCCTCCCCTCCTTTGTGTCTCATCACCTCTGAAATAGTTTTCCTTTTCCGTCAGGATGCTGTCACCATCTGTACGCTGGGCATCGGCACAGCTTTTGGGGAGTCCATACTGGACAACACTCCACGGCACGCTACCATTGTCACCCGAGAGTTCAGTGAACTACTGCGGATTGAGCAGAGGGACTTCAGGAGCCTGTGGGAGGTATGCACAAACACAAACTCCCACACTATCAGAACAAGAATTTGTGACACGATAATACTGTACATTTCTGCTGTGCTGAGTCAAGCATTCAATGTTTCACGCTATTGCATGAACTTTTAAAATAGTCATTCATTTCGGGGTGAACTATCCCTTTAAACCTTTTTATGATATTATTTTGGCATTTCCGTAGATTTGGAAGATTTGGTCTTTCCATATTATTTTGAGTTTCTCTGCTCCCTTGTCTTCTTTCTGAGTTTCTCCATATGTGGTCATTTACAACATCCTCTCTAAAGGAATATTTGAATATTTAATAACAGAATACTTCAATTTGAAAGTTGATCGGGTGACTGGCAACACTTCAATAGTGAGACAAAAAAAACGTCAGTCTGTGTTTACACGTGTATTTTAATATTATGTGTAATATATCATTTCCACAGGCAAAGTAGAACTATGAAAATATTGGAGATGGATTTTATCCGCTTTATCACATTTGTCCAGGAGGAGGCAGTGAGGTTCCATTCACGTATCTTAAATGTTGCTATTGGTGTTTTAGCACAGGGGTCTTCAACGTTTTTCGGGGCAAGGACCCCTTAGATGAGAGATGGATGAAGCAGGGACCCCCTTATACTATCATGTTAAGGAAAATTCATTTCTGTACCCAAGCTTTACATTTTTAACAAAAGGTTGCCTGTTGGTAAGCAGTAATTAGTGGACCCCTTACAGTTCCACTGCGGACCCCCGGTTGAAGACCCATGTTTTAGCATATCGCAGAGAATGACTGTTCTGATTTGGTGCTATTTTTAGTAATACTGAAATATAAATTCTCATAGTAATGTGCCATTATTATAGTTGTTCCTATTCCTATTGTTGGTAATTTTCAAGCCAATTTCATATGGTTCATACGTTATTGCTTTACTCTATACTCATGTTTCTTATGATATGTGCTTTATGAGGTCGTGCTTGAATGTGATGGTGAATAGAGCTGCACATATGTTAATACGTGCACAGTGTGAGTTTATTAGGCTTTTGTTGTGTCGTTTTGTTTTTTCCGGCCGTGGGCGCTAAGAAACACTGAGCATGATGGGAAACTTTTACTGGAGCAGGTCAAGCCATATCAATGTAGTCTGTGTGTGTGTGTGTGTGTGCGCGGGTGCGTGGGGAATCTGAGAGAGTCTGTGTACCAGCAGAAGTTCTCAGGTGTATCTGATATGACTGAGATGATGTCACTCTTATCTCATCATTAATGTTGTGTCTGGTTGTCTGTATTTATGCTCGTCTGCTAAAAATCTATTCGTGGCAGTTATATAACATATTTACATTTCAATAATATACATTGTGTTATGCAAGTTAATTTAAAGGTCCAGTAAATGAAATCTAGCGGCATCTAGGTTGTGTATTGCAACCAACGGCGGATGACACGGAACAAAGATTTCGTCACGTTCTCGCTTCTTTGCCGAAGGAGATAACGTTATACAAATTTTATAAAATTTTGCATATTAACTAATATTTTTTGTTATATAAACTCAAAAAGATGATAAGGCAGTCAGGTTACTTACTTTTTAAAGTTGAAACAACAAATCAATCTTTACATTGTACACCTCTGAAAACAAACAGTATCTAAATTATATTGCATTTTTGTCAACAGATCTGCCAAAAAATTACACATTGGACCTTAAAGAAAAATTCTTAACCAAGTTTATCAATAACTATTTAGTTTCAAACTATAGTAAATGAATGAACTGTTCACTGGCTGTCAGTCCGACTGAACTGTGCTGATGGGTTATGGGGATTTCACTGAATTTAGTTCATTAAACCACCGAGAAGATTTTTCCGTCATAAATTAATTTCTCATGAACATTTACACCCCCAGAGCCTTTACACAAGATAAATGCTTTTGTGTGGCTGTATATTGGGTCTGTAAAATTGTTTATATTCACATGTCCGCTGGGAGCGAGAGGTGTGTCTGTTTATGCACTTCTTGGATATTTGTAGTGTAATGTTGGTTCATTGGGTGGAATGCCCACAGAGCTGACTAACAGGAAAAGAGAGAGACACTGTGTGTTCAGGGGGTTTTGGGATGGGCAGGTTCCCATGAACATGGTCCCATCCCACCCACATCAGCTTACACACAACAATAACAACACGCACACACACATGAGATGTCAAATTATAAAAGTGTTACGGCTAGGATCAGAAACACTATAATTCATCTGCTGTTCTTGCTGTACTGTATGTTCTAAGAAAGAACTAAACAATTTATTAGCTAAATAGACATACGTCAAAGTATCAGGTTGACTATTGATTATTTAGATTATTTCTTTTGTGAACTGACTGCAATCAAATATTTTTGATGATATGCTGTTCCAAAAACAAAATTCATACATTAGTACCTCATTGCAGTATTGGTATTAAAGCCTTTTTAGAAACAACAACAACGTACAATATATTTGCCATGTTACAAAGCTTTTGTCTCTGATGGCAAGTATTTGAGTTAAAGATTCTGAAGAGAGGAAAATTGAGTCAAGTATTTGTTCATCACCCAGCATCAAATGTCCCAGCTGTTATATAAATCATGTAGCGCACGATGAAGAAGATAGAAGATAGAAGATAGACGTTACAGAACACAAAAAGTGACAACATCTAGGGAGGAATGTTTGCAGGACACTATCTCAGTCCGGTATCTCGAAACGGTTGTACAGACTACTGAAAAAACTGGCTGATACGAAATATCATCTAATTTATGCCGTTTATGTATAATTATCATTAATGAATCATATAATGATGGTATAAGTAACACAGTGTGTTCCTGTTCTGGCTGAACATTGGCGTTTGAGGGAAACTGGATGTGAGATAAAAGCGAGCTTTGGCAAAAACCAGCAGCACCTGTAACTCATTTCTATTTCAAAGCCTGCAGCCGTGTGCTGGATAATTGTGATGTTTGTTTGAAGCCGTGTGTCTCTGTGTCTTTACAGAAGGACAGCTGGCCTTTAATCTGACACATACACACAGAGCTCCTTGCTCTCAATGACACTCACTGAACAAACTCTACGTCTCATTGACGCTTCAGTATTTCTGTTTTATTTGGATGTGTTGCTTCTATATTTGTAGTTGACGAATTTATACTCTTTGAGCATGGGGGGTTCAGCTGCGGCTTTATAAGGATGTCAAAAAAACGAAATTGCCATGATTCTGTCCTTCTTGTCATGAGTCTTCTTGTTCTGTGGACAGTCGTGACAGTACCATGTCTTTTGTGCTTGTTGTGTTGTGTGTGGAGACACGTGGCCCTTGTTGTGACTTTGCGCCGCGTTATGAGTCTCTTAGCCCCGCCTTGATTCCCGTAATCTCGCCCTTAGTGTTTGATTCCTGTCATCTGCCCGACACCTCCCCTATATAATCATCCCTTCGTGACTTGCGGGTTCGTTGTTGTTCATCCCCAGTCCGTGTTTTGGATTACCAGTGAGATACTGTATACCTTGTTTCCAGTCTTGCCTTGACGTTATTTTGTGGACTTATTATTTTGTTACCTGGACATACGTTTGTTTTATGTTGTGTTTAAGTTGCTGTTTACTCCATCGAACTCAACAAACATGAACCTAGCTGCCAAGAGTCGGCTGACCATTAGTGGCGGTCGACCTGTGAGACGATCCAGACGTGCAAGGGTCCGTTTCCCCCTCCAGAGCGTTCAGGCCCTTGAAGAGTATGCCCGGGCTTCTGCGACGAGGAGGGGTCTCTGGGCTCCTCTTGAACGCCTTCTTCATCGCGGGTCTCAAGGACCCTCCCCCTCTGGTGAAGCGGGAGAGGTGGACCCGTGGGTCATTCCAGGGCCTGGTAGATGACTTCGGCCAGACCAGGAGGGAGGACTTCAGGGCCCCTTCGACCCTCCGTTCCCGAGGGCCGCGTTCTTTCTCTGACCGAAACATCAGGACCGGTCATCAGTCAGCGGGGGAAGCTCACCAGGCGGGTGTCCGTGGAGCATGTCGACCTCACACCTGCTTTTCCTGAGCCTGCAGTGCTTTCTACCACCACCATGGACGCAGGTGGGAACGCTACACCGGCGACCCACTCAAGGAGGAAGAAGCGGAGGAGGGGGTCGCTGACACCACGTCAGACATCCAGTCCGGTCCAGAGCCTCTTTTCCCTACCTTACGGTCTGCGAGTGGGTTCTCTGTCTGGAAATTCCGGACACTAAATGATCCTTGCGGGACACTTCAGCTGAATAACATTATTTTCAATGATAACGCTGATTTCCTTACGCTGCCCTCCTTTTTTTAGAAACATTGTAAACTCTAAAATGAAGAAAGGTAAACATCCATTTGCAACTGCCAATGTCATGTGTACATCATGATGTCAGGCTGAAAATAGTAAATTTACCAATTCATTCATCTTGTAATGGAATCACATAGAGTGGCTAGAGCTTGAGTACCTCCAAAAATTGCTGAGCAACTTCATGTTTCAATTGAAATTTTGAATTTTTACTTTTGAAATTGAATAGTTTTAATATACCAAATACTTTATATTACATGCATTAAAGTTCATACAATATATTAATTTATTAAATTAATTTGCATTTAATATATTTGCTGTATTGTGTTTTTTTTTTGTTGATATCTGAAAATCTATAGATGTAATACACATAAAATACAAATATTTGTTAGGGATGTAACAATATTATCAATTTCATGGTGTCGCAATAGCAAAACTGTCTCAATATTATCAATTTCATGGTGTCGCAATAGCAAAACTGTCTCCATATTATCAATTTCACGGTGTCGCAATAGCAAAACTGTCTCAATATTATCAATTTCATGGTGTCGCAATAGCAAAACTGTCTCAATATTATCAATTTCATGGTGTCGCAATAGCAAAACTGTCTCAATATTATCAATTTCACGGTGTCGCAATAGCAAAACTGTCTCAATATTATCGATATCATGGTGTCGCAATAGCAAAACTGTCTCAATATTATCAATTTCACGGTGTCGCAATAGCAAAACTGTCTCAATATTATCAACTTTACGGTGTCGCAATAGCAAAACTGTCTCAATATTATCAACTTTACGGTGTCGCAATAGCAAAACTGTCTCAATATTATCAACTTTACGGTGTCGCAATAGCAAAACTGTCTCAATATTATCAATTTCATGGTGTCGCAATAGCAAAACTGTCTCAATATTATCAATTTCATGGTGTCGCAATAGCAAAACTGTCTCAATATTATCATGGTCACATGACTGTATGAAATGATAGGTCTCCGGGCTATAACATAGAGAATGTTAAACAATAAAATGAATATAACCTCTGTCAAGGTCCAGCTGGTGCAGTTTTTTATTATATAAGAGGGAGTTTTTTGATCCCTCTCATACTATACCTATGATTAGAGGATAAAGAAAAGAGGACGGATACGACATGGTTAATTTGTTCAATAATCGTTTATTAAACACTTATGGCATTTTTTCCAAGTCTTCATTTGTCTTTTCAAATATAACAATAAATGAAGAGTTTGGTTCCAAAAGGAGATAACTCTGTTTCTACATTTTACTAACGCAATAAAACACAATAAAAACATGTTAACATGATTTTAAAAAACAACAATATTATCTCATTTTGTAACCAAACTCTTCAAATATAGTACCGCAAGGCAGTACACCGAGGTATTATGATGAGATTCTTACACTGTTAACTTACATCCCTAATATTTGTATCTAGTGGCTTATTTATATAAGATTCCCCTTAGACAGTGAAAACAAGATCTGATCTAAAGAATATGTTTATGAAAGTCCGTGTCTCATATATCATCAGTATATGCACTTGTGTCTTTTCCATTTGTGAATCAGTATGCACATTTTAAAAGAATACAAAAAATACGAAGAGAGAAGTCGTGGTAGACAAAAACATGTATTAATGTGAAACTGAACGTGCAGGTTCAAATTCTAAACGATTACCGAAGTTCTGTGAGACGAAAAGAAAAATGTTTGGACATTTTGTGTACTAAATGTGTGTTTGAGTGTGTGTGTGTATGTGCAGTCAGTAGTCATAGACCATGATAATTGGAGTACTCAAATCGCCTAGCAACCATTTCACTCTAAAAGGAAGGGGGGGTCAGCTACCCATTCAACACACACACACACACACACACACAGAGAGAGCGAGCAAGAGAGAGAGAGACAGACAGACAGTCTAGTCCTGACTGCTTCAGTGTCTTACACTAATGTGGAGGTCATCACTATAGGTAAGTGTCTGAACGCTCACTCTATCATCCGTTTTTCTTTTGACCTTTTCTCCGCACGATGCTGTTCTGGCTCTTTTTTAAGTGTGCTTCATTCTTCTGCTCTTTCTATCCCCTGTGAGATTCGTTGTCAGGATGCACGCACAACTTTTCGTGGGACTGTGTGTGTGTGCATTACTGATGTTCATTTCTGATATAATAGGTCTTCACTTAGATTCGAATGAAGTGAGAGAGAATACAGTGGACGCTGCTCGTGGCTTTGAGAGTTATGTAATCTGTGTGAATAATTCAGTGATGTAAAGTGCAGTGGTCACTTTTCTTTAAAGAGATACAGTTCTTTGTGTCATTTAAAGGGAATTCGTCTATCAATTTGTTTCACATAAAATGTAAAGAACTATTATGAGCTGTCTGGCAAGCCTCAAAATATGTTTTGTCACAAATGTGATTGTCACCATTTTTTGATAATAAATGTGATATATACTGCACTTTGATGATTGCAATAACTGATTTAGTTATAATGAATGAAGTTATGCATACTATTGTACATGGCATTACAGTGCAGACCTTTATTGCACATTGAAATATTCAATGAAATGTTGAACTCCTTTTTTTTCTTGTGTTTTTGGCCGTAATATATTTGTCCATACTATTTTAATGTCCACATTATGTAGCGGCACCATCAGACAGCATTTATGCTTTATTATAGAGGTTTACGCTCGATTGGTTTTGCGAACTCCAGGCAGATTTCTCCGGGCTGTTCAGGTTACACGGAATAATAATGATAACCAGATTCTCTCTCTCTCTAGTTTTGAAGTTGTGTCATCTCTGTTCATGAAAGCTCCCATCCCATTCACGGCAGGTATGTTTTTGCAGGCGTGGGCTACACGTATCACTTTGAATCTTGCTCGAACCAACAGCTTTATCTTGATCTCATCTGACACGACATAGCAGCTGCTGTGCAGTTTGGCTCCAGACTCACTTTCACGTTCGTTTTGAGTAACTACATCTTCTGTTGCGTCT
This sequence comes from Barbatula barbatula, assembly GCF_947034865.1. Lineage (NCBI taxonomy): Eukaryota > Metazoa > Chordata > Actinopteri > Cypriniformes > Nemacheilidae > Barbatula > Barbatula barbatula. Next base: position 23,120,428 of record NC_136772.1, read on the forward strand.
TTCCCTCATTTCCTCAGAAGCTCCTTCAAAGTGAGCACCAGCCACTCTTTGAGGTGTCTGTGTGGTTTGATGTGGCTTTCATGTCCCGATAATTGAACACTGGCTAACTGGATCATCCGAATACATACTTTCAGATTCACAACCGGAATAATGATCTCTTGACTGTAGGGTTCATCCAGATCGTTGTGTAAATATTTTAATGATTCACGTGTTACTGTAGAGTCTAGATAATTGTAAGACGGTAAAAATATGTATTTTAAATATAAAGTAATTTATATCACATAAAAGTACATTTATAATTAATACTCATTTTATTTATTTGGCCTATTACAAGGTACCATGTTTTTCTCCATCTAATATCTTTATTGATTTACAGTTTAAAGAAGAAAGATCTAGACGTTATATTAGACAGCATCCTGTCATTTGGAAAACACATCTCAAATGTCACAAAAACAGCCTTTTCCACCTTAGAAATGTTGCTGATGTTCCACCTATGTGTTGCTGACGCAGAGAAGCTTATTCATGCATTTGTGACCTCAAGACTTGACTACTGTAATGCGCTACTTAGTGGTTGTGCTACATCATCAATAAACAAACTACAGTTAGTTCAGAACGCAGCTGCCAGAGATCTAACCAGGACCAGAAAATACCATGACATAACCCCAATGTTATCAACCCTTCACTGGATACACATTAAGTATCGTATTGACTTTAAAGTTCTTTTAATCACTTATAAAGCCTTAAAGGGTTTAGCCCCTACCTACCTAACAGAGCTTCTATCGAAACCCATCACGCTCTCTAAGATCTCAAAACTCAGGACTTTTGATAAAACCTGGAATAACTAAATCCACCAAAGGAGGTCGAGCTTTCTCATACGTAGCACCTAAACTCTGGAATATCCTTCACGACACTATTCGAGGATCAGACACACTCTGCCAATTTAAATCTATTAAAGACGCATCTTTTCAGCCAAGCATTCACTTGATGCAAATATACTAAATAAAGCACCGGGAGACTGCATTTATTACATTTTATTTACTAGAATAATTTTACTTGTTACATTAACACCACGTAGTGTGTTTAACCTTTTTTGTGTTTTTCGTTCTATTTTTCCCTGTAAAGCCGCTTTGGAACAATGCACATTGTGAAAAGTGCAATATAAATAAAATGGAATTGAATGTGTATTAATATTCAGACTTCACTGATGATGAAAACGTTCCTTTATCTTTCAAGTAAAAAACTCGAATAATCTCTAAGCAGGATGCGGTTGTCATGGCGATGGGACACTTTTATTGGTTCTGTATGCTGGTTTGGCATGTCTTTGGTCAGTTTAAAGACCTCCAGTTGACGCAAACATCTCCGCGATGACTTATTTCGGTGAAGAATGATTTCATTTCCTGTTAATATAGTCCATCTCTGTTTTAATTCAGATGTAATCTGTTATATCTCTGTAAAAGCGTGATGCTTGGAAAGTCCGTTTTAATGAATAGTTTCAAACATGCAATTTCATTATACTTTTATGTGATGAGTTAGTTGGAGTCTTTCTCAGCCGAAGAACATTGAACAGACCGACTCTATAAAATTACCTGACAGAGGTCATAGTGTCTGACAAAGAATCTCACGAGATGTCTTTAAAGTTTGTAGTTTATGCACCACATTTGACAGAATTAGGAATGACTAATCTCACCTTCTTTTGGTTGGTCATCTTCCCTAAAGTGACCCAATCGATTGTGCCAATGATACTGATGTGAAGATGTTCAAACAAACAGAGCAACGTTACGATAGCACCACAAATCCCAAACACTTTAGTGTCATGACATCTTTATCGATTTATCGGTGACTTTATCGATTTTTTAAGGAGTAGTAACCTTTCTGTCATCATGTACACACCCTCTTGTCATTTCAAACCTGCATGACTTGCTTTCTTCCGCGGAACAGAAGATATTTTGAAAAATGTTGGTAACAGAACAGCACAGCACCCCATTCACATCCCATCCATTGTATGGACACACTGCAGCTGAATGGGGGGTTAGCAACATTCTTCAAAATATCTTCTTTCGTGTTGAAAATCGTACAGGCTTGAAATGACAAGAGGATGATAAATGATGACAGAATTATCATTTTGAAGGTGAACTACTCCTTTAATAGATAATGATATTGAAACACATTCTCTCTCTCTCTTTCTTTGAACTCATTGAGTTGAAAACACTAATTCAATGATTCATATGTGAACAAACTCGACAGAAAATGTGCCGTATTACGTTTCTAATGGTTGTTTATTAAGATTGTTAAATTAATAATACGAAAAATCCTTTTTGTGATCTTTCAACAAGATTATTTTTGTTTCACTGGCTGTTCGGTTAAAATTATGGTTCTTCCAGAGCAGAATAATAAATATCCACACGTACTGTATACTGAAGCCAGTGAACTGATCCGTCTTTTCTAATCTGGTGATAATCTTCGCTGTTTTTGGTCTCCAGTAGCTTGTGTAATTTGTAGAGGAGGGTTATATAAGAGTTTTCTTGAGATATTCACACACCCTGAGCATGCATGCTTCATTACTCACTTCGGCTTGAATGAACATCTACTGTATCTCTAGTCTACACTGCACATGTGTGAAGATCTGTATGTGACTGCATTTGTCTCGTTATATTTTTAAGTAAATGTCCATTAGCAGATTCAAGATGTTTATATGAACCCCTGTCTCAATGTGCGTGTATCTTGTTGTGTATTTGTATATCAGTCTGACTAGGCGCCTCTATCATGTCTCCCCCCATCACAGCTCTCCACTACGGCTTCAGGGGGTTGTGGGTAATTTGTCATGTTGTGTTGCTCTTTGTGCACAATTTAGGCCATTAATGCCAATAATTATAAGGAATATAGATATATAAAATTTGGCCATTAGCACACATGCACAAATAAATGGAGAAAATGTACTGATGATCCAGACTGTTTTAAACACATTACTCCCAAATTTTGCATCACCATGGAAACCAATTGTAAGAGCAGATTGTCTGTGTTCAGCTAACAGACATCCACTTGTGAATTTTAGTCTTAATATTGTACTTGTATATTTCATCACCAGGTACGGTGATGAAAATGTAATAATTTAAGTGTTTATTGAATAATTGAGTCATGGATGTGTTGTGTTTGTAAGGATTTTTCGTTCCGTGTCACATCATCAGTCTGACTGCTCAAAGGTTTTCTACATTTCTTCTATGGTGGTTTCACTAGAGAAAAACGCATGACTCTTGAGTTTGACGTATCATGTCAGTCTAATAGTCACTAACAGTTATTCTTTATATTACTTTTGTTCCACGTTGTAATCAGTATATTCAACAATACACTCAAAACTATGGATGTTTCAACTGGTATTACTTCAAAATCCCCCAAAATCAAGCTTCATTTAGTTAGTCTATCATTTTAACGAAATGTTTTCTTGTCATTTTATCAAACAGCTTTTTCAAGTCTTATTTTAGTTTTGTAATAAATAAATGAATATGATGGCACAATTATATTTAAGCACTTTCGGGCGAAAGACTTTATGAGATTATGAGAATACCTTCAGTCAGGTAAACCCAAAATGTTTGACATCGTTTAATGCACACTTTGTGATCGTTGCATTACATAACAAAATATGACATGATTGTTTGTATTTAATGCACTGACAACATCAACTTATTTTTATCTGCACAGGATGTCTGTGAAATATGTTTACTCACTTTCTGGCATATCAATTCTTACCTATCGATAGACGCACTGACATATTAGGTTAGGTTGTTGTGATTTATGTGAGCATCATTCAGAGATAATGACCGCTTCTCTCCGAGAGAGACCCGTAGTCCCTACAGAGCAACATCTCACATCTGCACCAGAGAAAAACTGTGTTCACCGTCTCAAGTGTCCTGCTTAATGGATCTGTGTGACACTAGTCACTGAGCTTTACTTAATGGCACCAAAACATTCAGACAAATTGATTTAACCCTTTTCAAAGACTTAATGATTTTGAATCCAAATTCTGTAGCTTCTTGACTTTATAAGGAGCTTTAGATATTTCCCTGAGGAAAATGTTATTGCTCTTCTACAGCTCAGGAGATTTGAGCGAGTTCTCAGAGTTATTATAGTATTAGTTGATTAATATTTAAATGAGCTGAAATTTTGAGATTTGTAATGTTAATTTCAGATACATTATTAGCAATTGCGTTTTATGGTTTCGTCATTTTTAAGATTTTGTATTGGTTCATATTTTATGTTTCTATTTAATATTAATTATTTTTATTGGTAGGTTTGGTTATTATTATAATTTTAGAACTTATTTCAGTTTATTCCAAAAATCTTTATCTCATGTCTTCTTAAAATGTCTATCTCATATCTTCTTTGATAAGAAATCAAACAGAAACACATAAGATAAATGGTTAAATCTTTGCAGAGAATAGATCAGAAAATGAAGAATTCTGGATTGTAATAATCTGGATTTGGCTCAGTTTGATGAGAAGTGTTCATATTGAGACAAAATAATAATGACTTGGTTTGAACATTGAGATCTCATCTGAAACTCAATCGGAGACATTCGTGAGATTTCTTGGTCTTTCATCGGGAGAAATATCTGAGACGCAGGAGACCGTTTCTGTTGTCTCCATTGATGTCAAGGAGAGATATTTTAATATATGAATGATATCTCGTGTGATTTTTCTTTCTGACCGATTGGTGTGTGAGGCTGTCATATTGTTTTCTGTTCTGTATCAGGTTAGATGGGTCAGAGCAGAACTCAATTGTATTATTGAAAGTGGTCTTTAGGGAGGTACCAATCAGTTTAGGTCTGTTATGGACTCTTAAACAGATTACCTGACCTCCATGGACAAACAGGACTTTCTGCTTTTCCATTCAATGCTAAATGGACTCTAATCTCTCTGGTGTCTTGTGTTCAAAACAACTCAAAGTGCACAAGAGCTCTTCTCCATCAGTAACCCACATAAGTGCCTCAATAGCACTTCTGTCTGTTTGCCTGTCTGTCTACAGTATATTTGTATTTATTGTACTAATCTAAAATACTCTCTTTGCGTAAGTGTCGGCCCCTTGTAGGTGTTTAAAATGAAAGTAAACCTATATAAGATGTGCTGTTTGATCTGTAGTTCGGAAATATTGGTTTAATCCATCATAATCTTCTCTGATCCAGAGTCAGACCTGATTAAAGAGATTACAGACATTTCTCCATACGGCTTTCCTGAGCTGCATCTCAAAAGGTGGTTGCTAGGGTGCACTGAATGGTTGCTAGGTGGTGCTTGTTTTGGTCAAAAGAACTGACCCCACTCTCTCATATTCTGGTCTTCATCCCTCGATGATTGTTGCGTCTGTTTTATCATCTGACGGTGAAGTGATGCACATTTCTCTCAAGGTTTCATTCACACCTGTAACACAAATATTCAGCATGTAAGTTACGGGTTCCTTCACAATCAGATGATGGGCACCTGTAGTCACAGACTCTGTTATTATGTTAATATGATGTGTGTATGGTTTTGTCCGTCTAATAATGGAAAGGCACATGCTGTCACTTCTGTTACGGATCACTGGCTTTTACAAAACATTGAGTAGATGTGTGTGTGTTCACGTGTGCGTGCATCCATGAATCATATATGACCAACTCTTTGAACTGAGATGTCCTTAACGCATCACAAAACAAACATTTTAACCCATTTTACCTCCATATTGTGACATATTTCTAGAGAGCAGTCGTAGCACTCACTGTTAACCCGAATGTTCAAAGTAAGCTGCATTTTAAGTGTAGCGTGCAAATAGGGGGCGACAGGGACACATTTTTCTAGGCACGTTGGTGCCGGATCGAGATGGAAATTTTAAGGGAGAAAGAGACTCAGGTTTAGACCGAAAGAAAAAACCTTGTTGAATGATGAATGTTCATTTATCTTTGATATTTAGAAGAGTTTGTTGTATTTTTGACGTTTGGGGTTCAGAAGAGTGGTGCATATGCATATGAGGGTTGCCAGAGCAGTTGTGTGTGTTAATTCACTCTCTCTGAAGGCTGTTTGTTAATTGTTGATGCAGGTGAAATGTTTTGGATGTTACCTTACTAAATATTAAAAATGAAAATGAATTAACATGCATGAGCAAAAAACTCAAAACATGATAGTGCTGCCTATTTAAAATAGGGAACATCATAACTCAAAAGACTTGATTTTATCCATCAGGATCGAATTCTTGATTTCTTCTATCAGGATCGTAAAAAGTGCGTCTGGAGGAGAGGGACGTCAAAAAATAGGGCTTGATGATGTCAACTGCAAATAAAAGTGGTTTCAGAGGATTGATAAATGTAAAAAATGTGCTCTGACAGATCACACGTTGTAAAATGAGCAGCATGTATTTATGATTCTACCTCATGTTGACTTTATACTGATTAGAGATTATTATCAATGTGTTTCATTAGGCTGTTTATTTATATATATGATGGCTTTGGTGCCGTTTTTTTTTCAGAAGTATCGTCACTGTATGGCTGGTCTATTGGTCCCTCCCTATGGTGTTATGGACAGCTGCCCGAACGCTGATAGTAAGTAAAAACTCTGAATTCTGTCATCATTTACACAACCGCATGTCATTCTAAACCGTGTGAATTTCCTTTTTCTATGAAACAAGAAGAAAATATTTTAAATATAGACGTTTCAAAGAAAACGTTATTGCGCATGCACGCCATTGTGGCCCACACTTAACTTCCGATACACATCCGCGAGTCCTTGTTGATTATTTCTGATAACAAGCAAACGAAATAACAAGTAAATGACATTAACAAGCTAGAAGTTTGTCTAGCCAGTATTATTTTGGGTTAGTAGAAGAACCGTAACTTGGCTAAACTTAAATGCGACAAAGTTACACGACCCATTCAACAAATTGTTTATTTAATAAAATTATTATACAATCAATTTGTTCAATATGATTTATTATTAATATAAATAAAATGTAAATATACAATTAGCGACTAGCCTGACCAATCATCAAACACAGACCGGAAGTAACTTCGGGCCGTGCGTGTGAGGAGAGCTTCACATTTTCTCCGTCAACATATACTATATATATATATATATATATACTTTACCTAATAAAACAATTTCTTTAAATAGATTTTATAATTTATCAGTCTGTATAAATTAAAACGTTTGTTCCGTAATGTTGTTTCTGTAAAGCTTCTTAATTGGCTACAATGCAAAATGTGTAAAGCCAAAACTTGAATTGGATTTAAAAGTCCAAAGTGAACATTTAGTTAATATATGCAAATGAATGAAATGCAAATAAATGATATATAAACACTATGTGTTGTCTACCCGTTCCCATCGATCTGCGTATAAATACACGCTGTTGCAATATCGTGTAATACGTACCCCAAAGTTCCAATGTTTGCGCCACCTCAGTGGAGGGCGGCCATTTTGAAACGTACATGAAGAGGAAACACTGAAATAATTAAAATAATGCTGTCATATTTAGGGTTTAGGTTAGTGTGCAGATTAATAAAACATATTGCGAATAAATAGGTGTATTGTATGCTCGCAAAATGGAACTTTGGCGTACTTATATACGATATTGCTGCACCGCGAGTTATTTACACGCAATTGGTTCACGCAAAGAATCTCACTTTATTATTGCATTCCTTGGCAAACAGTGTTTAGAAATCTTTATTGATGTTTTCTCTTGGCAAAGGAGAAGATATAAAGAAACATCTTGTTTGCTGAAGCATTTAATGCGCCTGAAGCTGTTGCACTGTACAGAGGATGAAGTGTTGTTTTATTTAAGGTAAGACTGCAGGGCTGAGGTCTAAATGGTTTGTTGTTTCTGATGGAGAAAGCTTTTCATGTGTGGATGATGACCCGGCCTGGCCCCCTGTCGCCCCTCAGGACCCATTACTGAAGATTACACATTACACGCATCTCCATGAAATCTTTAACATTGATCATGCAGAGTATTTTGATTAAAAGATTAGTTTTCATTTCAGACAGCTTTTAAGAATATGATCTTTATGTGTTTTAACAGGAATGCCTGACAAGGAGAACCTGAGCAACAGCTCTCTTGGATCATCATTCAAACACTTAAAAACGGTTTGTGTTTATTCTTATCCTTTCTCCTATTTGCGTCAGTTGTGATTCTACATCCTTCCTTCCAACCATCTCCCCACCATAACCCATCTAAACATAAACTAGTGACTCTGCTGTCCTCTTCCCATTGTCCAGTTCTGTTCCAGTGACCTCACGGGTCATTTCCTGTTCACCACTGTCAACAACCTGTCAACCCTGTTTGTCATATTTACCATCTTTTTTTCACGCTTTGTGTAACGCTGTTGTGAGTGTTTGCGGGTTTGTGTAACAGCCGCAGAATCGGTCTTCCAGAATGTTCAGTTTGTTATGTTATAAACTTTGCTTACAAATGCTCCAAAGCTCAACAGACTTTAATGTGCTTATATTGATTTACATTGAGAGTCTGTTGTTGTTCTATTTGAAAAGGTAAACAGTTTTAATGTCTACGTTTTTCTCTATGTTTATCAATATTTATTATGTTGTTAACATTTTAAAAACGGATTAAAGACGGTATACGGTCTGTACGTTCTGTTGCCCCACGTGGATCTACTCCCATTCCTTCATTTTCTTTCCATTCCCTATTTCTTTTTTTGAACGTGTTTGTGTTTTGTTTTCCAGACCTCATTTATTCAAAATCCAACCAATCTTCCCCCCAAATCCATTACACAGGTATAACAGCCATCAGCCTGACAGCTAACTGGCTGATGGCGTGTATTGAGCGGTTTGTCTCTGTTTGTCTCTCAGGTGCCATCAGAAAAGATTCTGCGGGCAGGTAAAGTGTTAAGAAACACCATTCTGACCCGAGCGCCTCACATGATCAGAGACAGAAAATACCACCTGAAGTCATACAGGTAAGTGTCTAAAGACGTCTCAATGTTTACTTTAATGCCAATTTAACATTTGTGTAATTAGTTATATTTTTATATGACGTCATTTATGGTACTTTGTATAGTAAATATTGAATATTTTACTTAAAAACAGTAAATGCATGTAATGCATATAAATGTTTTTATATTGCTATTGTGCTGTATTTATACAGCCACGGAAACAATTAACGGGCCACTTCAACCAAAAATGGAAATTGTGTCATAATTTACTCACCCTCAGGTTGTTCTAAACCGGTATACATTTCTTTGTTCTGCTTAACACAAAGGAAGATATTTGGAAGAATTTTAATAACAAAACAGATCTCATCCCCTATTGACTCCCATAGTATTTACTTTCCCTACTGCGGCAGACAATGGGGGATGAGATCTTTTTGGTTACTGACATTCTTCCAAATATCTTCTTTTGTGATCATCAGAACAAAGAAATGTATATTATTTATTACATCAAGGTGGTCTTTCTGCTGGGCCTTAGGCCTGTCGCACCTCCCACGGTGCCTGTGGTGGACTGTGCACGGTAGGGGCGTCCTCTTCCCCGAGGCAGACCTAAGCCTGTCCGCATACCGCATGGTTTTGCTGCCGCATTTTCAGCTGGGGACCACCGCTCATTGTCGTTTCGCCCCTTAACCCAGAACGTCTCCTGGTGGCGGGGCAGTGAACAGGGACGTCTCTCTGACACCCCCAAAACCCAGTTAGATGTTACTCCCCAAGCCTTGTCTCATCGTTTAAGCCTTGCTTTCTCAGCTTCCACAGTGAGCTCTTTGGTGGATCGGCTCAGTGTAGTCCCAGGTTCTTGAGCAGGCATGATGTTGATCTGTTCAACCCATTGGTGGAGATTTTTTGGACTGGGGAGGGTGTCGTATGTTGCCCTTATGAGGAAACTGACCCTGTGGCAGTTTCCTGAACTAAACCCAGCTGATTGCTCGGCTCGCGACATGCTCCCAAGTTGTCACTACCCCTGCTGGCCCTGTGCCACAGACATCACTCTGAGCTCCTCATGCTCAATCCTGGTGACCACTGCAACCTCTCCTTCCTGCTTGGCTTGGACCATAGGATGGGTGGTCCGCTGCATCCGAGGCCTGCCCGCCCTGTTTGGACCATACCCACCACTTGTTGATGCTGTAGTCTTCCCATCACCTTCTGCACCTCCTCCTAAACTCTCCATTTCCTTCCAGCATCAACTCTGGCATTTGCATCAACCACTTTCCGTTCTGAGGACTTTCTTAATTCCATCACCAGCCTTACCTTCTCCTGCCTGTAGCCCAAGGTGATGGATTTTAGGGGTAGCTGAAGTGAGTTCAATCCATACAGGCCTGCAACTAAGAAGCACCGTGGTAGGCCATTTGCGTATGAAGGAGTTGACTTTTGCCTCCATCCGGCCTACTGCTGATAAGTTGACTCCGCACAGCTTCAGAGGCCACATCATTCTTGGATACAACGTGAAGGAATAACACCACACTTTGTACTGTCCAGGTACAATAGCAGGCTTGCGTCAATCATGGACAGACCTTCTGACAGCTACCGAAGGATGATTTTCCCCATATCCTTGTCTGAGAGGCCAGCTGTGTAAAGACTTCCCAGGCTTCGGATGGGCTGATCCACGATTCAGGGGATGTCTTCCCCACTGATGGTGAAGGTGACTCTCTCATTTCTCTCCCCCTTTCGCAATGAGAGGCTCTTTGACTTCTGCCGCTTGAACTTCATCCTGGCCCAGGTGATCAGCCCATCCAGCTTCTTAACTAGTATGGATGTGCATGGGGCTGTTAGTAGCAGGCAGGTGATGCCGTCCATATAGGGGCGGGAGCCTCTGACCTGCAGGCAGCCGGACCCCACCCACCATCTGCCTTGTCCCTATCAGGATGATGTCAAACGCTGCCACGAAGAGGCAGGTTTTGAACAATCTGAGAGTATTTTAATGATGACAGAATTTTCTCTTTCTTTTCACTTGAAGAGACCATTCCAAATGTTCAATAAACATAATATAATCACATACAAATCATTTTTAACTTTTACTAAATACATGTACAAATATGACTGTTGTGTTGCTTAAAAGGCAATATGACTTCAAATAAATCAGAGCATCAATTTTCATTTTCTTCAAAAAAATGCAAACAGAAACAATATTTTTATTTACAATTGGTAAGAAACATTTTTACATTGTAGTTCACCGAATGAAACAAAAATGATAATTTTACCTAAACACATACCCATAAATAGTACTTCCGCGGCTATAAAATATGTACATATAAGCAGTATATACTGTATATATATATATATGTACCCCACTGTATATATTAAGTATACAGTATACATTTTATTTATACATGTATATATATATATATACTTCTTACAGCCAATACTGTAGTTGTATTTTTTGTATTTGTATTTAGTTTTGACTGGTTTAGCGCTCGATGCGATGTGTTGTTTTACCTGTAACATGTTTTCTGCACGCGTGTGTGGCAGGCAGTGCTGCATGGGAACGGAGCTTGTTGATTGGCTGATGCAGTACACTTCCTGTGTGCACTCTCGTGTTCAGGCTGTAGGCATGTGGCAGGTGCTGCTGGAGGAGGGAGTTTTAATCCACGGTGAGAATGTGCCGTACATGTGTAACCACCCGTTATGACCTGTTGTGTAACCGTTCACCCAAAAAGCAAAAATCTGTCATCATTTATTTACACTCACCTGTATAACGTTTTTGAACACAAAAGAAGATATTTTGAAGACCACTTGTTTACCAAACAATTTCGGACCCCATTTTTTTTCATTTGATATTTTTTATTAGTTGACCTGTTTGTGTTCTTTAGTGGATCAGGAGCTGAGTTTCCAAGATAAATATATTTTCTATCGCTTCCTGGAGGACGCCCCTCTTCCCAACGAAGATGAAAAGAAAGAGAGTGACGACGAGCTGCAGGACACCCTCCTCCTCCTCTCTCAGATCGGACCTGATGCTCATCTGCGAATGATCCTGCAGAAACAGTACGTTCTTGCTTTAAAATTTCAGTCATTATACGTCTCCACGAGGGCTGAGAGTTATAAAGCGATCTGATCCAGATCTCTGTTTGGCTGCTTTCCTCTGAACCTTCCCACAATTCTCTCTGAGGGGCGATTAGGCTCTTTTATGCCCTGAAGGAGAGATGCCCTTTTGGAAGTTCTGCAAGTCTGACTTGCACCAGGCGGAACTTTTTAAAATGTCAGAATAAGAGTCATGACATCATTGTCTTCACCGCAGGCCTGGACAGAGGACATCAGATGACTTGGAGATCATTTATGAGGAGCTACTGCATATTAAGGCCTTATCACATCTCTCCACCACTGTGAGTCCACACACATCTGTATTGTTTTATTACTCCAGTGTGGAACATAAAAGATGTTTTTTAGAAAGTATGTTTTGCACTTTTTCATACAATAGTTGAAATTTCTCCTTAGAAAAAATCTTGGGAGGATGATTTTTCATGCATGAATAGCAAACTTGTATTTAATATGTGCATCATAATGTAAGACATTTTTGAAAAAGCTTTTTAGGTACACTTTTAACATGCGAACACGAAAATCACATTATTATTTTTTACCATCGACAGTACACACATTGATTCATTTTGGTATTATAACTTGTACGGAGAAATGAGAAGGTATTGGCATAAAACTGATCTTAAAACAACAGTTTAACACAAAATCATCGTCCGAAACTTCATAAGTGCACATTTGATGGTTTTTGTCTTTTATGACTAATAGTGTCCTCACCAACCGAGTTCTAGACGTAGTCACCCATCATCGCTTCATCCCACCGTCCCTGTGCTACAGAGCTTTCTAGACAATTGGAAAATAATATTTTTAAAATATGTGAATTATTCACGATATAAAATCAACATTTACCTGAGCTAAATATACACTAAAACATGGATGCTACAAGAAAATAAATACTACCACAATAATAAGCACCACAGAATTGTACAAGAACTATAAAAACAAATTATTGTTGTTTTATTTAAAAGCACTATGTTATCTCAAATATCTCAGTTATCTCATATAAAGGTGAAATACACTCAATTGTTGTGGTAATAATACAATGTAGATTCTGTTATTTTCTCTTTTCTCTTTAGGTGAAGAGGGAATTGGCCGGGGTTTTAATATTTGAGTCTCATGCGAAAGCAGGCACGGTGTGTAAGTTACAGACCTTTTCACCTCACAAATGAAACCCTACGAGACATGCTAAACGGATTTACACCGAGTTTCAATGTGATAATCCCAGAATATGTGGGTGATGTGCTGTACGTCTGATGTCTCTGTGGATTATAATCCGACTTGTTTTGTCTTCATCATTGATTTATTTTCTTCCTATAGTGTTTAATCAGGGGGAGGAAGGGACGTCTTGGTACATCATCCTGAAGGGCTCTGTTAATGTGGTCATCTATGGGAAGGTCAGACTTATTCTCCGATAATGCTTCACATTAAACACACCAGTTTAACTTTTGTTAATAATGTGACAATGCAAATCAGATAATCCCACTTTTATGAATCATGCAGTAACTGTGGCTTCCATTACACCACACAGACCTTTTCAGACAAAAGTCTTTTTTTTAGTAATAATTTATTTAAAGCAATACATTATTATTACGCTTTGAATTGTCCTAATAATATTACTTTTCATAATACCAAAATATGACACTTTTTGGGCACAGATTTTTCCTAATTTAGATTTTAGGACAGTTACACACTTGTCGATTTCGACATTTTTTCTGCCCCCTTAGGACAAGTGGTATTTATATGTTGCCAGTATGAATTGCGTTTATTCTTTTCAACACATTTGTAGATCCACACATCAATAAGATGGAGGTGTTGTGTGTCTTTGCAGGGTGTAGTATGCACACTTCATGAGGGAGATGACTTTGGCAAGCTGGCTCTGGTGAATGACGCACCTCGGGCCGCCTCCATTGTCCTGAGAGAAGACAACTGCCACTTCCTCAGGGTGGACAAAGAAGACTTCAACAGGATCCTCAGGGTCAGGGGTCATTATTCACAATGTGTGCATCAAGAATTTTTCTTCTGTAAACATCCTTCAAAGAACTTTATTATACAATTTGGTGTCGTTAATGTACAATCAGCATCATTTTCAATAATAATGATGGTGATTATCATTATCATCTTATTGTTTTCTTTTTTGGTATCTGCTTTTGTGTGTGTGTGTGTGTGTGTGTGTGTGTGTCTAATCCTCCACTATCACTGGCACATCCGCTGTTAACCGAACAGCGTTGGCACCCATTCACTTCTATTGTATGGACACAAAACCAATGCAAGCAAATGGGTGCCAGTTAACAACATTCTTCAAAATATCTTCTTTTGTAAAAAGAAAGTCATACAGGAATTAAATGACAAGAGGCTGAGAGTGTACTAAAATATGCTACTAATATACGTATATGAATGTTACAAGGAGTGTATTGTTAATTTTATTCATTTGAGTTGGGATAAAAAGACAAAGACCTCCTGTAGTATAAATAAGTGTGAGTCTCCATCTACTGGCGGTGATGCTAAAATACACCGATACATTACAATAATGAAAAATTGCAGAAAACACATTTCGCTTAAAAATATGAAATAAATACGCGCAGTACACAGACATATATTGTGTAAACCTTTGTTCTGGATGCGATTAATTGTTTGACAGCCCTAAATGTATTATTTATAATTAGCATTAGCCATACAATATATATATATATATGCTTGTGTTCAGGATGTGGAGGCAAACACGGTTCGTCTGAAGGAACATGAAGAGGATGTGTTAGTTCTGGAGAAGAGTAACAGCAGAGGTTCCAGTTCTTCTCCTCTCAAGTACATTTCTCTTCTTCTGTCAGTTTTAACATGTGCCAGTATATCAATCATTGGGAGATGTGAAAGTTTATCATCCCATCATCTCTTCTACAGGTACACTGTGATGTCAGGGACTCCGGAGAAGATTCTGGAACATCTTCTGGAGACAATGAAACTTGATTCTCAATTCACAGAATCAGGTTTAGAATCATGAATCTTTTTACCGACCTTCAAACCCTCAAAAAATTGTATTTAATAACTTTAAGATATCTTCTTTATTCACAACAAATAAATGTTTACAGGCTTGAAACCACTTTAGGGTGAGTAAATAATGAGAGATTTGCCTCTTTTTGTGTAAACTATTTCCTTAAGTCGTTCATAATCAGACTTATCAACACACATTTCAGCGTCATCTCACAAACTGCACGTATACCTGTGACTTTTTCCGTCAATATCTCCAGATTTAGATACAAAAATACACAGGGGCCGCAGAATTGTAAGAAAAATAACTCTATTGACCTTCAATAAACCCTATAATATAAATTCTCACAACAAGCAGTGTTGACAAAACAAAGTTCTTGCGTTTTCTTGCATCCCATACTGCCTACAGACGACACAACAAACGTGACTGCGCATGCGCACTTTTGTGACCCCACCATAACTTCCGGTGCACATTCACAAGCGCCTGTCGATTATTTCTGATAACATTCAAAAGAAACCGAGAAGAACCGTTACTTGGTTAAACTTCTCAAGTCAAGTCAGCTTTATTCATATAGAGCTGTACAAGAAAACTTTGACTATAAGAAAAACATATAAGGTTATGCAATTAAAACGTATTCATTAATCTGTCTTTCTCTCTCCGTCTCTCTCTAGATCCCGCTATGGATGACTTTTTACTTATGCACTGTGTCTTTGTCCCAAACAGTCATCTGTGTCCTCTCCTCATGGCCCAATATCCTTTAAAATGCATTCGCAGAGAGTTGTTCTTCATCTTTTCACCACGGCACGGCTATTTTTGCTTTCGGTCACATGTCTTGAGCCGTAAGGCGTAACATGTAACTATGACTGTGTCTTAAATCTCTTCCCTATACCGCTGGCTCCGTTACTTTCCTAAGATGAGTTCACTTGAGAGAGTGAATGCAGAGCAATGAGTGCACAAGGCGAAGATGTGGGAATTCATTCTGCGTGAGGTTGGGTACAGAGCAGCTAGATTTGTCGAGCGTATATCTGACGTGCGCTAGTTATTGCAGTGCACCATGGGATTGAATGAGTGCACTTGGCAAGTTTTGATTTCTAAAGTCCTTAGCACCGGTGCACCTATCACGCTCAGGCGTCTCAGGGCAGTGAACAGGAGAGGATGGATTACTCTCTCAATAACAAACGCAGAGTCATACATCTGGTGTTACAGTGGGCTGCTATTAACACAGACCACCTGCCAGAGGAGGACACCTCCTTTAACTTCCTCCAGGTCAGCACCTTCTCCTCACACACGCTTTTGGATTCAATTTCTTCAATTAAGATTATTTAGTCCAAACCAGAGTCCTGTGTAGATGGGTCTGTTCTGCTGTGACAGGATTTCTACGAGACGGTGTGTGAAGACTCCACACTCATTCCAGCTCTGAAGGATCATCTGCTTGGACTAGAGAAGATCGTGAAGCAAACGTGAGACCACAGTTTTTAAAACAAGACTACAGATACGTTTGACTTATTTCAACTCTATATTTTTATTGACTTTCTTTACAGTTCAGATGATGACAGAACCTCTCGGAAAAAGGTGAAAATTTCACACAAATCATATTGAACGTTACAGTGTTTGTATTCATTTTTGATGCACTAATTCCTGATGGTTTCAGCACAAAGTCCTGCTGCGTCAGTTCAGCACGGGGGACGACAGACTGCAGAAGCGTCAGCCAATCAGGAGCACCGATGAGAGTGAGTCAATACCTGCTGCCCAGTTTAACACCCATTGATTGAATAGCCGATATCATTTCTATTTTTTCACGAATCGTTCATTTACACACGTCACACAAAGGAAAGAAAAGTGCTATAGATGTTGCTTATACGGTTCCTTATGGGCCTATTCTGTTTCAGAACAAATTTAACAATATTATTAATGTATATAATTATAATTTGATATATATATAATTTCTTACCTTAAATTTATTCTGAAGTCAGTAATAACAAAAAAATTGTAAATTAGTATAATCACTAATTAAAGTATTTTGGTAATAATAATAACAAATTAATAAATGTAATAAAATGTATGATCTTTATTTTAATAATCAGCGGTTTCTGTTGTTTTAAATGTTTGTTGTTGTTTAAATATTATCATTGCAGTTCTCTTTAAGGTGTTCTGCAGTGATCACACCTACACCACCATACGAGTGCCTGTCGCCGCGTCTGTCAGAGAGGTCATCGCCGCGGTTACGGATAAATTGGGGTCAGGCGAGGAACTTCTGCTCATCCAGCTTAGCTCGGCCGGAGGTGAAAACACACACACACACACACACACCCCACACGTTTTGCACGTTTAAGCCACACTAATAATGCAAAGGATCACAAAAATTTGCATTTACAATAGTTAAACAAATTCA
This sequence comes from Barbatula barbatula, assembly GCF_947034865.1. NCBI lineage: Eukaryota > Metazoa > Chordata > Actinopteri > Cypriniformes > Nemacheilidae > Barbatula > Barbatula barbatula. Next base: position 23,137,783 of record NC_136772.1, read on the forward strand.
GAGATGTAGGAAACTTTCCATTTTCTCTCCACTTCAGCTCATATACGTATTTTATGTCTAGGAAAATAAATTTAGATAATAAAGAGTTCTCCTTATGGTCTTATGGTGTAGAACTGTTCGTACAATATGTCACGCTGAGTAATATCTGCGTGTGTTCGTGTTTCTCAGATAAAGAGGTTCTGAAGTCATCTGATGTGTCCATCTTCTCCTCACTGAGCATTAACGGTCGTCTGTTCGTCTGCACGAGAGATCATCTGGACTCTTTGGTTTGTGAGAGAGACTCTTAAAACACACATCAGCTGCTCGAGCAAACACTGAGTGTTCACATGTTTATGTTGTAGACTCCTCTGCCGGAGCAGGAGGGTCCGTCTGCAGGGTCCATGTCCACGTTTGAGCTCATGAGCTCTAAAGATCTGGCTCATCACATGACGCTGTATGACTGGGAACTTTTCAACTGTGTACATGAGGTACATGCACTCAGTCTGTTCAGTGTTTCTATTGCCTCTGCGGTGGTTATGATTATTTGGAAAGGATGAATCAATAATAATAAGGTACCAGTTTGTACCACTATAGGCACTGTACATCAATGCCTTGTTTTTCTTTCAGCATGAGTTGATCTATCACACGTTCGGGCGGCAGCATTTTAAGAAGACCACAGCGAATCTGGATCTGTTCCTGCGGAGGTTCAATGAGGTCCAGCTCTGGGTGGTCACAGAGGTTTGTTTGTGTCCCACACTTAGCAAACGTGTCCAGCTTCTCAAGAAGTTCATCAAGATCGCAGCACAGTGAGTCTTGGTTTCTGTCATACTGTAACGTGAATGCCTGTGATGTGGCAGCGTTAGAAGGAAACTGCTGAAAAATGAAAATTCTGCCATGATTACTCAACCTCAAGTCATTCGACAACACTAGGACATCCGTTCATTTTAGGAACACCCGATCGTTCTGAAGAGGTTCGGGAGATATTCGACTCCCGCCCATAGACATGTAACAGATATGCACTTTTGAAGTTTAATTCATGGCATAATTTCTATTTTATTCGTTGTGGTTTCCCTTTAATAGTATCATAAGTAACTCTTTCTAATTTATGACACAATGCTTTATCCGGTATATGCTTTTGTTATAAGGTAGGGGGCGCTGTTGCGCATCTTCTGAAAGAGTGCAGCATCTACAGATCCAAACACAAATACATATCTGTTTCGAATCTGATCTGGATTACAACTTACAATATTTTTGTTAATTTGTATTTGAAGTGTATGAAACCCACTTAAATTCATATTTAATTTAATATAAAAATAGACAAAAATATATGTTTTTAAGCAGAGGCTATGTTCTTTTTTGATATATTAAATGTTTGCATATTCATTTAATATAAATATTTAAAAAAAATGTATTCAGCAGCTGGTAGGGAAAGAGTTAATGGTGTTTAAAGTGTGGTGAAATATTATTATTTATATGTAAATGTGTGTTGCAGAGAATGTGGTTATCATTTAAGTTAAAGGAAGATTTAAAAGAAAAACAGGCCTATTACTTCTCTCGTGTTGTTTCAAAGTTGCACGATTGTGTTTCTTCTGTGTAACACAAAAGAAGTGTAGCAGAATGTTCATGTTTCTCTGTTTCTAAAAATGGAAGAAGCGAACAGCATTATGATGAAAAAATAAAACACGGTAAAACACTACAGTACACGTCAGTTTCATTAAAGATGACTGTACGACTACTGTATGAGATACAACAGAGCACATTCTGCTAAGCATTTTTCTTTTCATGAAGCAAGAATGTCATATGGGTTTGAAACACGACTTGCTAAGTGAGGAAATAATGACAGATATGTTGGGTGAACTCTTCTTTTAAGTAAGTGTAGTACACAATACTGGATTCTCAAGCGCTTTTTTAAATGCTGTGATAATCTAAGAAGTGTTTTTTATCTTTTGAAAGTTGCAAAGAGTTTAAGAACTTGAACTCATTCTTCGCCATTATCATGGGTCTGGCAAATCCAGCCGTCTGTCGACTAAATCAGACGTGGGAGGTAAGAGCACATTCGATGCACTGAACCTTGTACTGACACGAAACATGAATCCAAGAAAATCAGTCAAACCCAGCAATTGAAATTCAGTTTTCTCTTTTACAGAAACTGCCGAGCAAGTTTAAGAAGTTTTATGGAGAGTTTGAAAACATGATGGTAAAAATATTTGTTCAATGTTCAAACACTTTCTCATAATCGCTCCTCATATGCAGAAACTTGAGCATCCCAAACCAGCCTGATGTGACATCACCAGTTTCTTCATTCTAGTCCAGATAACCTATACAGTAACTGGGTTATGTTCTTCAGAACGATATCAGATATACTGTCTTCTCTCCTTTTAGGATCCTTCCAGAAATCACAGAGCGTATCGACTTACAATGGCCAAGCTAGAACCTCCCATCATCCCTTTCATGCCTTTGCTGATTAAAGGTGAGCTTTACACTACACTCGCGAACGCTCTTGAAATACTTGGGCTCACCTACTTATAAATAAAGAAATAATAATTCATTTCTGTGGCCAAGACTGACAGTGTTTAACAACTGTCCAGAGTAAAACTACAGTATAAACCTGGGGCGGATTCACAAAACATTCATAAGAAGAAAAAGATTTTTAACTGAGCCATATTTGTTCTTAAACTGTCATTTAAGAAAGAAGTTAGGGATGTTTTGTACTCCCGTAAAAATCCTTAAAGCTACAGTTTGGTTTATAAACCATAATTCATTTTATTCTTACGAAAAACAATAAAGATGTCCTTAAGAAAGTGTTTGAGAACTTAAGAAGGAACATTTTTATGAGCTTCCTACAGTATCATTTATCTTAAGATATTATATTTATATTTTGTCTTTAGTTTTGTCAATCCGGCCCCTGAATCCTTATCATTGACTATAATTGATGAGTAAATAATGTTCAAATGTTTATTTAAAAGAAAGCACATTTGAACATTAAGTTTGACATTTCTTCTTTCAGATATGACATTCACACACGACGGTAACAAAACATTCACTGACCGACTGGTCAACTTTGAGAAAATGGTGAGTTTTCCTGTTTTACCGTCTGTGAGATTGAAATAATACGTAAGACATGTTCAAATTGTGTTTTTCAGAGAATGATCGCGAACACGGTGAGAATCGTGAGATGCTGCAGAAGTCAGCCGTTCAGTAAGTCACTTAGAAACAGAGGTGGACAGAACTTAGTTTTATAATACTTTGTATTACAAATATGTAAAACACGTGTCCAAATGTATTTATGAAGTGTAGTGGAATAGACATTATGATGCTTGAAAAATACTTAAAGTGACAGTTCACCCAAAAAGTCTGTCATCATTTAATGACTCTCTTGTCATTTTAAACCCGTATGACTTCCGTCCTTCAGCAGAACACAAAAGAAGATATTGTGACGAAAGTTGGTAACCGAAAAGCATTCACTCCTATTGTATGGACAAAAAACCAATGGAAGTAAATGGCTGCCAGGTACCAACATTCTTCAAAATATCTTCTTTTGTGCCCAGAAGAAGAAGTGATTTTAATTTGGGGTGAACCATGACTTTACCTCTGAAATATACTGAACTCACTGAATGTGTATCACTCATTCACATAATCTCAATACATTTCTCTCCGTCCGGTCCGAATAGATCAAGAAGCACCTCAGGTAGCAGGTAAAAACCATCAGGACGTGTGGAGCTACGTGCGCCATATAAGTGTGATTGACAACCAGCGAACCCTATCACAGCTCTCCCACCGCCTTGAGCCGCGCCGGACCTGAGCCGCATCACTACGGAACTGCCATTTCAGTGCTGCTTTACCTCTGCCAGCGAATAAGCTATAGATGCATTTCAACATCCCTGCAGCATACTGTATGCACAGTAAAGTCAAACGTGCATTGAAAGTGTGGCTTTATTTCAGTGTACGGCTTCATTTCCTTCCGTATATGATGTTCTTCTTTCACCTTGCTTCCAGGGTAAAGATGCTCTCTCTTATTCCCCAGTAGCCTATTATTTCATAATCTTTTGTGATCCACGCGGTTCTTCGAATGTTAACAAGCTAGAGTCTGACATTTTTCATTCTAAAGAAGCACGTGAGCAGGACATGTTGATCTGAGTTTTGAAATGGTTTTATTTCTTATATTGAGTTGTGAATACGTTTGTTCTGGATGTACATTTTGGCAGGATATTTATATCATCTTTGGCATGAAGTTAATACATATCAAAATGAATTCAAAAGAGCACATTTCTTCGTGAACTTTATACCTCTGTGTTGTGTAAATAAACCTGTTTCAAGATGCATGTTCACCGAGTCCAAACCTATTTTAATTGAAAATGAATACGTTATAGTATAGGCCTACCATAGAACTACAATTCAACATTTGTTTAATGTGCCAGTGAATCTCTGCCATCATCATTGTTTTTTCCTTATATTGCTTTTTATCATTTTACATTCTGTGTCAGTCTGTTATTTTATTACCGAAATGATACATTGTAATTATTATAGGAGCTTTATAATTGTACGCATTATACTACAAACACATTTTTGTATATCTAACTAATGATATTGCATTGTTTTTCGAATACTAGAACCGAAATAACAACACTCCAACCCTAACAAAAAACCTTACTGAGTTTTACAAATAAAATGATTTATTTACTATACTTTTAACAGATTAAAACGAATGCTTACACATCGAGAGCGATGATGCACTTCGGCGCTTGTCCGCCTCGAGTCGCTGTTTCTCTGTGTTTCAGCAGCTGCGCGCGCTCGTTCTCTCTTTCTCTTTCTCTCTCTCTCTCTTTTCGACAGCTGTAATCAGGAAGTTGTGATTGAGTAACACGTGAATTCTGCGCTCACTGAATCTGAAGTTTGGTCTCACGATCACCGCAAGATCTTTTATAAGAACTCTACATATTCCCGACGACGAGACTGACAGAAGAGCGGAGGACAGCGGGTATGTTACACTGTAATAACGTTATAATAACACTTGATAGTGTTGCGCGGAGGTCCGATGTTGGGATCTGTTTGGACCTGTTCAGAGATCGGCTGGAATACACGTCAAGACTTTTCAAATATGAGCAGATGTATTTTTTTAACGAGACATCTTACACGTGCAGACTTGAAGGTTTCAGATCTGCAGACTGAAAATCTATGAAACAGAGGTCAAATTGTGAATACCTGTGTTTTTGATCAATCGTCATGTATGTGCATAATGTATCAACCTATAGTGAATCAACAGTTATGTAATCATGTATCATGTGCTCATACACTATATTGATACATTTCACTCATAACATAAGGTTACATTGTCTATGCAGTTGCATTTGAAGAGTTACATTTGCAAAAACACAGTTGTTGTATTTAACTAATATAATATGTATTAAAAATATGAATGCATTATAACAGAGAGAGCCCTTAGGGCAGCAAAAGAATAGATGGATGAAAAGAGCTCTCATAAATATAAGTGACGGGTTTATTTTCAAAAGCCGATACTCACATGAACCAAGCAGATGACATGATAACAGTTGGATTCAAAAGATGGACGCGCCGTCTGTGTTTGGTTGTAATATAACAACTTAATTTAGATTTCATTTATATTCATATTACAGAGTTATTGATTCTCTTTGGATGGGGCCGCAGAAACCGTCTTACAACGTGATAAACATAAACAGTAAACAAAATAGCATAATACGCAACGCAGCCTACTTTCTATAAACTGTTGCTCGACTGGGAGGCCGTAGGCCATGAGTTTCCAGTGAATGCAGTGAACGATTAAATGAAATAAAGCATGTTTTAAATCCATAAAATGTCAAATGTGATCACAGAAAACTTGCCTGTGAGACCACACTGCTAAGTTGTTGCTAGGGCATTAAAGTGTGGTTGCTAGGGTGTTCAGGATGGTTGCTATGGCCCTTCTCCAGTAGGTTGCTTAAGACTCTGATATTGTGGTTCCTGAAATGGCCAGGGTTAAGTATTTGAGATTCAGCTTCTGGGCTGAAATTTGATGAAGTTTAACACTGAGGGGTTGTTGCACATGTGTAGTAGGCTCATAGTGATGCTTGCCTTAACAAACACATACATTCTTTAGATGACTGCATTCGCATAAGGGCATTTAGTTTCTGGCACCCGTATATCTACAGGTGAAGTGTGTGTGGTTTCATGTGGTCTGGTGAGAGGTTTAAGTCATTTCCTGTACCACACAAAAACATTCTCCAGAAATATATCTGTTCAATATATACCGTCACATGCTTTTATTTCAGTATGATCAAAGCTGGCCAAAAGCAGCCTCATGTATTACTAATAATCGGTTTGAATAAACATACAGTATATGAATAAACTCCCAAAAAGAGCTTTGTGGGAGGGTTATAAATGGACAGAATATGTCATTAGCCTGATATATAAAACAATAAAAGCGTATGAACTGTCCTTACTGAAGTACCCTCGTGCATGTGTGTGTGTGTGTGTTCTGTAAGTGAGTGTCTCAAACTCATCTCATGAGCTCATCGGGACCTCATATCGCGTCTCTCCTCTTGTTTCTTCCTTCTCCAGGAGAGAAGAGTGTTTCAAAGGGCCATTATGCCATGGCATCTCTGGGTGCCTCCTTTGTGCAAATCAAATTCGATGACATCCTCTTCTACGAGAACTGCGGCGGAGGGAGTTTCGGGAGCGTGTATCGCGCCTGCTGGCTCTCGCAGGACAAAGAGGTGGCGGTGAAAAAGCTCCTGAAGATTGAGAAAGAGGTGAGTGGGAGTCATACACGGGCTTTAATTGTCAGTGTGATAATCATTTTAATTGCTTTTCTATGTGTGTCGGACCGCCGTGATTACACCCCCCGGCTCACTATCACTGTGTCTTTTGTGAACAGAAATGTATAGACTGTGTCTTTAAGAGAAAATTGTCACACAATTAAGTCATATTAGTTTCAGCTGAGTGCAGTGTTTGTCTTAGGGGTGAAGTGTATTTACTTTAAAGCACTGGATTCATTGTTGTCTTTGTTCTTCACATTTTAGTGTGTAATAGCTTTGGTAGCATCTGCGTGTGTACCGTTTGCTTTGGATTTACATGCTGTGTGGGTAAAAGTCCTTTGAAACGCTACCGTTGTTGTGGAAAGTTGTTCTTGTAGTTTCAAAGAATTGCTCAGACGAAGAGGGTCCAGGTGTCAAAAAGTGAACTTTATTTGCGCATGCCAAACAAAGTGAGATCTTCCCAAAGCATCTAAAATGACAGTGTTTTCAGGCCCATAGTTATAGTAGAATTTCTGACAGGGGGGCTTCTTTTGAACCAATCAAACACCTTACTGTTATCTTTTCATTACATGACATGACTTTCCACCAATAGATTTCCAGCAGTCAAGTGTGTTTTTACTTGTGGTTAGCCAATCGTCGATTCCTTTTTTTTAAGAACATAATGCCCATTGTATACATCTTAAAATGCAACTCATGCTTAAAATTGTATACATATGATGTCCCTGCGGCTATAAAGTAATAAACAGTCATTTAAAATATCCTGCCGAAGAAATGGATTTCCAACAGGACAAGACACCCAATATCTCATGTGCCCATATTTGGACACTTTTCCGGGGTCTTCCGATTAACTCTTATTAACGATGAACTCACTACTTGTGATAAGGCTTCCTTGCTGCATGCGATAAGTTAGATTTAATTAAATTTGTCCACAAAAGTGTGTGTGGTGTATGTGCAGGTGTTCAAGTTTTCAAAAAGTGTTGATCATGCGTTTTTAGACAACCCTGAATTTTTAAAATGCTGTGCTCTGCCGTGCTCTTAAACCATAAGTGTGAGTATATAATTAGTGAGAATAAAACAGTGTTGTGCTCTTAAATCATAAGTGTAAATATATATGTTTGATAAATGTAAATAAATGATACTTGATTATGGCTTAGTATATTGATCATAGCCCTTAAATCGTTGCATAATCAACTGCATAGTCTTAGTCATTCTTCTTTGGATAAATGTGGTTTCTGATTATATTACTAATACTCCCACATATTCTAATGTTCCTCTGAATACTTCTTAATACTAAAAACAGGTAGATTATTACTGTGGTATATAATACTGCACTTTGCATGTGAAAGCATCATCAAATCATCTCAAAACAACCCAGAAATTACACAATACCGTTTGAAAGATCGATGAACTTCTCAATTTCGTAAAATCACATCAAATCTACATTTACGTCATTTAGCGGGATGCAAAGGTTTGAGACCAAATATAAAGTTTTCGCTTAAACCTGAAATACGTCATGTTTCGGTTGAAAACAAACAAAAATCTATTATTGAGCATGAAGTACAAAATCTGTCTGAAAGCTGGGTAAGCCTAAATTAATCGTTTCCTAATTTGAGCCTCGAAGTCGGATTTTGTGGGAAAGATAAAGATTTGTGCAAACTTGTGGCTGTTATGGTTGTGGACAGAACCCAAGCGCAGGCAGACATGTGTCAAACAACAAGACTTTATTTCAAAACAAAGACCCTCGATGGGGAAAACATGAACACAAACAAGACTGAAAACTAAAACTTCCCACAAGGGGGACAAAACAAACAAGGTCTTAAGAATAACAAACTAAGTCCACAAACTTGAGTCCAGGGAACAGGAACACGGGTAATCCAGACAGACGAAGGGTAAATGTGCAAAGTGTGCAAAATGCAAAATGAACCGACAAGAGACAGAGGGAAACTGGGGCTTGATAAAGGGAAACACTAACAAGGACTGATGACACAGGGAGAGTGGCGGCAGGTGACATGGATGAAACACTAAGGGAAAGATGGATCAGGGCTGGAGACAAGACTAACACTAATGGACCGCTAACCGGGGAAACAAGGGGGCGGGACTAAAGGACGTGACACCGGAGAGAGAGCATGGCTTCTCAAACCAAAACAATGCTCTTTCTCCACACAAAACACATGGGACTGTCATGATCCTGCCACAAGACTCGAAAACCAAGACAAGGAGAGGCAGGATCATGACAGTGGCGTCCACGCCATCAGGAATGCACACATTGATGTACTAAAATTAACGCATTTAAGCTCCACTTTCTACCTTCATTTAAAGGAGAAGTTCACTTTAAAATGTTAACTTTTATGATTATTCACTCAATCACATGTCAAACAAGCCGTCCTTGTGTTTATTTCTTCTGTCAAAATCAAATTGAGGTTTATGAGGAAAGCTTTCCAGGGTTCTTCTCTATGTAATGGACGTCAACGGGGCGCTGTTTGTTAAGGTCCCAATTCCATCGCCGCTTCAAAAGGCTCTGCACCAGACGATGAATAAGAGGGTTGTCTAGCGAAACGATTAGTCATTTTCTAAGAAAACTAAAAAATGATATACTTTGACATTAACATAAATACACGGCTACTGCTTTTTATATGTGGTTTTGTCGTCTGTATTTCCAGGCAGAGATTTTGAGTGTTCTCAGTCATAGAAACATTATCCAGTTTTATGGAGCAATTCTGGAAGCACCAAACTATGGGATAGTTACAGGTCAGTGTCCAGCATGACTCTCTCTACACGTTAAAACATGTTTTAATAAATAAATTAACATTTATTCATAATCACCATTGATCTGATGATACCAGAATTTTTGCTGCCGGTTAGTAAGTTAGTTGATAATGTACAGTGCTTAACAAATGTATTAGACCACCTGTGTTTATAAACAGAAAACAGAATCTTAAGATTTTAAGGGTTTAAGATTTGATGGACATTTATAAGGCAAAACACGAACTTAAACAACGAAATAGTCTTTATTCACTTACATAGACCACTTTGCAAGATGTAAACACAGCAAAACAGCAGCACTTCCGGTTTTATTTTTAAACTTCTGAACACGTATGTTCAATGTTAAAAAACGAAAACAGGAAATTTTTTATTGGACCAGCGTTGTTTATGTCTTCCGAAGTGGTCTATATCAACCATAAAACGTCTTTTTGTAATCTTACATGGAAAATGAATGGATTATATTTTAGCGTTAAATATTGTGACATACCATTATGTTTTAAAACTGTCATAGGCTTTAAATCTTTTAGCTTTCATCTACATAATTTTTACAGTTACTTCTATTTAAGTTTAAATTAATTTAAATAATTTTGTGTCAATTTTATTGTTATATTGTTTTCCTATAGTAGTCATGTAACAATAAACAAGCGTCTAAATCCATCCAAAAGGTCAAATGTTGTTGTTTTCAGAACTAACGGCAGGCAAACTTGTGATTGTTTCATCCCGTATCACAGCAAGACTGTGTGATATCACATTATATCTGCAGGCTGATGTAATGTTGAATTTTCACACACGTTCTTCAGAAATCTGCGCACTTTGGTTTTGTCTGTTGTTTATATAAGCGCTGGATCTGCTGTGAATGACTCAGGGATTGTAAAAATGGATAACGTGTTTAAACTGTGTCTCTATTGATGAAAAGTAAATGTAATAAAGGCCAGGTAAAGGTGACAGATGTGTCGAGATGAGTTTTGTCATTTAGGATATTAATTTCCTCCGCGAGTGTAATTGAACCTTGAAACCCCACCTGATAATCTGACCATTACATGATGTGTGCTCATGCGAAACCCACAGTCGAATTTATGATTATTAACACACTTTTGTACAGTCCACCGTGAAGAGTCCACATGTCATTAGGGTCTTATATGACACGTCTTAAGATAAAATGACTCTTATTGGAATTGAATAACGCGTTCTGTATGAATGGCCCCTCTTGTCATTTCAAACCTTTTTTCTGCAGTACACAAATGGAGATATTTTGAAGAATGTAGGTAACCGAACAACAGCAGTACCCATTGACTTCTATTACGGACACAAAACCAATTGAAGTCAATGGGGACTGCTGTTGTTCGGTTACTAGCGTTCATCAAATGATCTTCTTTTGTGTTCTTTAGAAGAAAGAAAGCCATGCAGGTGAGAGTAAATTATGACAGAATATTCACTTTTGGTTGGACTATCACTTTAAAATACAACACTGATAAGGTCACATAACTAAGCTAGAACAGCGAGGTGTTCTAGATAACTCCTAGAATAACTAAATCCACCAAAGGGGCTCGAGCTTTCTCATACGTAGAGTCTGGAACAGCCTTCCCGACGCTATTCGGCACTTTTAGGCATCATTGGCTGATTCTTGAATTGCGTCACTTCCAGTTTGCTGGGAGTGCTTGGTTTGAGCGGGAGCTCTTTCAAACTTAATACATCGTTTGTTCTTGTTATATCTTAAAGATTTGTGTTTTAAATTATTATTCACCGAGGGTGAAACTTATCCTTAAGTATATCCCATACAAAAATCGTTGTTAAACACACCGCTAAACTATTTTATGATGCACATTATGAAAAGTGCTATATAAATCCAATTGAATTGAATTGAATAAATTTAAGGTGGGGAACAGAAAGGGAAAGACTTTCGCAAATAAAAGAATATAAATAAAAGTCTTTAAACAAGAAGTCAACATTTACCGTTCTTTATTTTGTTTGAATGTATAATGTGTTTTATTGTAGAGTATGCCAGTGGCGGATGTTTGTTCGACTATCTGTCTAGTTCTGAGAGTGAACATATCAGCATGAAACAGATTATGACCTGGGCCATGGACATCGCTAAAGGTTATACGCACACTCACACTCTCATATACTGTACACATACCTGAAAAAGACCAAAATCTTCAAATGAAACAAAACACAGAGAAGCACTACCAATACTTGCTGTCACTGTGTGGGGGAACCTGTGAGAAATGCAGAAAGGTATATGACAGGGAATGACAGGGAATGATAAAGTTGATTTACAGTGAGCAAACTCCATCCACAGGAATGACATCAGCAGCACATAATCACATAAAGTTCATTCACTTCAAAAGTGTGCTTTAGTCAACTCGCAGCTCAGATACTCAACATTGTTTTCCTGAGAAAACTAAGGACACGTGTATCGATTTTCTTCGAATCAGACTGCAGTGTCTCAGTTACTGCGCCGCAGGACGGGAAAACTAGATCTGCAACGGGCTGAAACTAGCAAAACCTTGCGCCACATTGCAGCGGTTGTACGATAGGGCCCATAGTATCGATTTGAATTCATTTGAACTAATTTAACTTATTTGTTGGTTTGCTAACTTGAAGGTCAAGCAACAGAATGCACTGGTTAAAGTCGTAAAGATCTGTAGTTAAGTAGTCGGTGTGAAAATGACGGGGCTGTCTGACTTGTACAACTGGCAGGTGCTTAAGAAAGCGAATAACATTATATCTGTTAGCTCTCATCCTCCATAAAGCATCTTCTTCTTCTGGATCTTTGTATAGAGTTTATATAGCCAAGACTAATCGATTCAAAATCTCAGTTGTACCTTGTGCTATACGCTTGATCAACGCAAATAGAAAAAGGTCGTTTTCTCATATGCGTTTTATATTTATTCTTTGTGAATTGACTGTGTGTATTTGGTGTGCGTTCACTCTATGCTGCAGAACAAATTGGGGACAATAAATGTGAAAAGACTAAGATACACAAGGTGTCTGTGAAGCTAAAATGAAGTTTGACCAAGAATATTCCTTTAAACACCATTCAACACGCATTTTCTTTTGATTCATCACAGGTGTGTGACTGCATGCTGCTTTGTCTTTGATCTTTTCATAGGAATGCATTATCTGCATGAGGAAGCTCCGGTCAAAGTCATTCACAGAGACCTCAAGTCCCGGAACGGTTCGTAACTTAATTCATCAATTTACTATGTTGTTTATTTTTTAGTCAGGGATGACAATTTCATGATTTCTCAAGCGCTTATGATGGGTTACTATCTGTGCGTGGAGTGCAAAAAATTTTTTTGTCATCCGCTGCTCATCATTTTAATATTTGGAAAGCTATTCATTGTCATATGGAATTGTGAACGCATTTGTGTCACACATGGATTTGGCTTCTTATTTATGGTTCATAATTGTGGAGGAGATATCTCTAATGTAATATGTTCCAAGACGTCCATATTCGGCATCTGTGCATGTCTATGGTACCAGTAATGATGCTTTTCGCACATCTAGTGTTTTTTTTAACTCGGCTCTCTAACAGGTGACCCAGCATGAATGCTTTATCAGCTTAAAACATCTTGTCTTTTTTCACAGTCGTCCTGACGATAGATAAAATACCCAAGGTACGCATCTCTCTATGTTCTCCGATTTCTCTTGAATTTGTTCAACGAAATGTTTGTAAAATCTTCCCGTCTGCTGATTATGTTGTTTTCCATCAGATTTGTGATTTTGGGGCGTCGAGATTTCATTCCCACACCACCCACATGTCTCTGGTGGGGACATTTCCTTGGATGGCACCTGAAGTCATCCAGAGCCTTCCTGTTTCTGAGACCTGTGACACATACTCGTATGGAGTGGTGAGCGATGATCGTTGTCTTGTCCATTGTGTGGCCTGTGGCTTTTGCAAGTCTCTTTAAATAGTCGTTTTTATAAATGTATACTTTCAGTCAATAAATTCACAGATCTGGTTGATGTTAAACTTGAAGTGGTGTTCTTTCAGGTCCTGTGGGAGATGCTGACACGTGAAATTCCCTTCAAAGGTCTGGAGGGGCTGCAGGTGGCGTGGCTGGTGGTTGAGAAGAACGAGGTGAAGCTTCTCATTGGCCATTAAACTCATTCATTACATCAGGAGTTTTATTTGTGTGATGTTAGACGTGTTTGTTTTGCAGAGGTTGACGATTCCCAGTAGCTGTCCTGCCAGTTTTGCCTGTCTGATGAGAAGCTGCTGGGCGACTGAACCAAAAGTAAGAAAGAAAGAAGAGAAATTCCCAATTCAAAACAATGGTCGTCCCTTGTCACCCTTGTATTTGTCGCACATCAGTGACTTAATATCTGCTCCTCCGCACTACCCTAAGTTTCCGCTGGTAGAAACTAAGGCAACACTCAAATGCGGAAGTGGCTATACAGCATCTGTTGTTCTGTTATTATGGATCACGATTACTCTTTGGCAAGTAAAGGAAACCCAAAAAAGCTTAAACGTAGTTTACTTTTTAAACGACGACGGTATGACTGTTTTAAAAGCGTAAAACTGTGTAGCATTATGCTACCAAATCAATCGATAAAGTCCAATATCATTCGCGGGCCAATGTAGCTTTACATTCCACGTTTCTTGCCAGCTAATGAATTACGACGACATAAAATACTATGAATTCATTACATCATCCGTGAACATGACGGGCGATCTCCATACGCCTCTGGATGGTGAAAACGTCCCATAATTCCACTCTCCTACATAACGTCATATAGCTTCGCCTTCTGTTGTCGTTTCCAAAGAGCACCATCTAGCGGTCCAAATGTACATATTGTGGCTTTCATAACTGATGATAGATGAGCAACACTTTTACAGCATCAGTCGTGTTATTATACTATGAGATCATGTGAATGCTGTAAAAGCACGAATAAGAGATGGGTCAGGACTGTAATAACCGTTTTATCAATGTCTCTCCTCCCTTGACATTTGTAATTCTCCCAGTCAAAGTTCATTTAGTCTGTTTAATGTCAGGGCTTGAGTTTCATTCCATCAAGTGGCACGTCTATTGAATAGGTTCCTGCTCATTCTAGTGCGCTTCATAAATTCATAAATGGCTTTGACATCCATCCGTCACTCACAGAGCATTTATTAGAGAGGGCTAACCAGAAATCCTGGCCAGCCAATCCTTACCCTCTTGACCACTACGTGATGCTATAACCGTATATTTTCTTGTTTTATTATAATTGTTCTACACACAATTTTAATTTCATTATCAAGATAATTTCATTATCATTGTCAGCTAGCATATAGCATGTCAACAGGAGTGTGTCAGAACAACTAACAGACATAAACAATTATTAAAAATACATTTATTTAGTTTAGTTCTCTAATAGTTTTATTTAAAGGGATAGTCCACCCAAAAATGAAAATTCTGTCATGAATTACTCGACTCAAGTAGTTCCAAACCTGTGGAAATTGGGGTGCCATTGACTACCGTAATATGAAACGATATTGTATCATTTTTTGTACCATTGAACACACAAGACCAACATTGAACCACTTTGACCAACATTTGAATTTTTCCTACTATGATAGTCAATAGGGCTGCCAAACAATTAATCGTTTAACAGCCTAGTGGCCAACGATGTCATGTCAGCTGCCAACATTCTTCCAAATACTTACTCCGTGTTCAACCAAACAAAGACATTTATACAGGTTTGGAACAACTTGGGGGTGAGCAAACGATGACATATTTTTCATTTTGGGGTGGAGTTTCCTTTTCAACACTGTACATAATATTGTAAATGTAAAACAATGCACAAGTTTCTGATGTTGATTGTGAACATGTGTTGAAGGACAGACCGCTGTTCAAACACATCCTGTCCACACTGGAGACCATGCGGAGCGACACACACTTACCTGAGGAGTGCAATACTTTCCTGCACAATAAAGCAGAGTGGAGGTACGTGTTGTGTGTGTTTTGTTTGGTTTTCCTTAAGTGACCCTTTAAGAACATTTAACAGTCCGTTGCTCTACGCATAGACAATGCAAATTGTTTGTAGCCTAGTGAATAGAAAATACACATACAAACAATAAGTCTCCATCATGATGTAACTCAAAGCCTCTTTCAATTGAACTTAAATTCAAGTGGAAATCTCAAAATATTTTGTGACAAGATAAACAAAATAAAACAAAGGTGTTGATAAGACGTCATTTCTTTTCTACGCACTCAATCCACACTCAGTGGCGCAGTATTGAGAATGTGTCCCTTCACACACATTGGGTGGTCCAGAAAGTTCTGACTGTTTGATGCTATATTAGGCCCGTCTGGAGGTGGGCCAGGAAACAGGAACAGACGCCTCCTTTCCCACCCGTCCCACAACTGAACACAGAAATACAGAGAGAAAGAACGAATGAAAGAAAACTCAAATGAAGACTGTGAAAACTGCGATTGAAAGAGACAAGCAGGGAAATCAATTTCATAGATAAATTGGCAACGGGGCGGGGCTAAACGAAAGGGAGTGCCAGATTAAGTGGGAGGTTCAAACGGAGCTCATGGATTCCATTTTACCGAACAACCATTTAGAAACGTGTTTGAAGGGAAGTTGAGTGAAGGAGGATGTTCAGCTCCCTCTGCTGGTTCAAGTGATACTTCACCCAAAAATGAAAATTCTGTCATTTCCTCTGTACTGAATCTTTATCAATGTCTTTGTTCTGATGAACACAGATTTTGCCCCCCATTGACTCCCATTGGGGGGAAAATACAATGGTGGTCAAAAGTGCAGCAGAACTGTTTGCTTTCCTACATTCTTCAAAATATCTTCTTTTGTGTTCAACAGAAAAAAAAATATTTAAGTAATTTCTCCTACTATGGGAGTCAATGGGGGGCAAAATGTGTCTGGTTACAAGCATTCTTCCAAATATCTTTCTCTGTGTTCATCAAATCATGACAGAATTTTCATTTTTGGGTGAAGCATCCCTTTCAGTCAGCTATCACAGAGTATCAGGTTTGACTGCTCTCTCTTGTAATAATAAAACACCACTAGCTGGTTCCGCACTAACTGGTACAAACCAGCTTTATTCAATTGTCAAAAATAGATCAAACGTAAAGCGAGACAAATCAGCCACTTTGAACCATTAAGTAGTTATTGAAATGCAAAAGTTTGTTTTGTTGAAGGAATTTTCTCTTTGAATATGTGTTTGTGTGCAGGTGTGAGATTGAGGCGACTCTGGAGCGTCTGAAGCGTTTGGAGAGAGACCTGAGCACCAAAGAACAAGAGCTGAAGGAGAGAGAGAGACGGCTGAAGATGTGGGAGAGAAAACTGATCGAGCAATCCAGAACACCAGTGAGTTTCTCTAAAGCCGTGACTGTACATGACTTTAGTGTCTTATTCAAAAATGATTCTTGTATTAGCGTAGGCTCACCCGTAACCTGCAGCTCACCTGTGCGTCCTCATTCTTTAAACTCTCATTTCTATCATTTATTTTGGTATATAAACGTCATTAATTGTCCTTTTTGGGTGTTGTTTTCTTTCTCTCTGGTCTCTTTGCGCTTCATCTTTCTCTCATTCCTCTCGGTCCTTTCTTCCTCCGGCGGCAGCATAAGATTTGGACGATACAGTTGTAAGAGTCCTTTTATGAGGAATTGAGTTTTGAGATCGCCGGCTCTGCTGATGGACAGATGATGGGGGGTTTGGAACCGCTGGCCGTGATGAAGGGTTTTGGTGAGATGTTTTCTCATCTGTTTTGGTCGGCATACACGTCGATGTGAGGGCAAAACAAAAGTCCTGCTTACCTAGAGAGGGCCGCAAGATCGCCATAACGACAGGCATGGCCGGATACGACTGGTCTGACGATAGTGGTTAGGAACACAATGTGGGACCGACAAAGAATGCAAAGAATGGCCTTTTCTCCGATTTTCTTTGCGGTGTAATTCCTCCAGTAACACGCGTTGTGTCCCAGCGCTCTTAATACGTACAGCAGTTTATAAAGTGTTTACAATACGTGCTTATTTAAAATGGTATTTTCTAGAAGGAGCTGTTTTTCTTTGCGAGAGAGACATGTAGAGTTTAAGTGAGTCGTGTGTTGTTCGCTGTCGAGGTTAGAGCAGTCACTTTCCTTGATTCTCTATAAAGGATGTATTAGGTGAGCGGGACTGACGCCCACCAGGTCCTTATGGATGTTATTTATGGCAAATGAAGTGGATGTATAGCCACATGCTGAGGAGAGCGAGAGAGAACAGTGTGTCAGCGTGGCAAGGACAGCGCGCACTTACCAACAACTGACATTTCACTGACATTAAGATTGGCCAATTTGAGCTGTGTGAACAGTGAGGAGCTCACGCCCGGCAAAAGAGAGAGAGAACGAGAAACAGAGCGAGATAAAGTATTTGAATATTTCTTCCAGTCGAACGGAAATGTACATCATGTTCATCTTTAGCTCTTCTATAGCACAATTTTTGAAATGTCTGTTCTGAGCCAAAAAATGTTATTGTATTTTTGTTGTGAGCTTTACTTATTTATCCTACACGTTTTGGGGAATTTGGTCAAATTAGCATGACTTACATTTAGAGTTCAAAACATGTTTAACAAGTTTAATATAAATGTATTTGATTTATTAGGAATTACAAATGTTACTACATTTATTAATGTTGACCCTGTTATTATCTGCCTTTATCAATAATGTAAAAGAGAAACAAAATAGCTGAAATAAATTGATATTCATTTTATTTTAAATACTTGAAACAGATTATTATTCATACAGGCTTGTGGAAAAGGTCCATTTTGGCCAAAAAGTTATGTGTCAGGGGAGAATTGGCCATCCCTGCTGAGTATAGTGTCTCACAAGGCTTTTTTCTGCATTCATACATCATTGGCATGCTTACTGGGAGACTGCTGACATTAGCATACATTGAATATGTACCACAGGTAAATTTGCTATCAACATGATGCCACTGGCTGGTATTTTCAAATGCATATGTTTCTATCTTCTGTCTGACAGCTTCTTCCAAACCTGGAAATCCACTCCTGGACAGAAGAACATGTGGTGGGTAATATTCTTTCAACAGAATTATATCTGTAAATGATATTATCTGCACATTTTCTCAGATGTTCAGATTTGTATATTAACTGTCATGTTTTGCATTCACAGCATTTCTGGATGCAGCAGATCTTTGAAGGTGTGATTTCATTGTCATGAAGTTGTCATCCACCGCAGTTGAGTGTATTTAATGCAGTGGTTCTCGAACGTTTTCGTGTAGGGTGCATCGCTTTGCGCCCCCCCCCAAATAAAGACTTCTTTAATCTTAACCTTAGAGTTTTTATTAAACAAAATACATATACAGTTATACAATGCTGTACCATCAATTATTTTGGTTGGTGGGCTTGTGTTTCCTAAAATGGGGTCCCCCTTGATCCATCTTGGGCCCCCCCCGTTTGAGAACCACTGATTTAATGAATCCAAAGGAAATTCCCGCAAATCAGGACAAAGACAAATATAATCCATGAATCCAGCTGCATGACATCAAAACACACTGTAGCATGGAACAACCACGTACATACAAACACGGAAACCTTACATTTGTTCTTTTAGTGAGTATTATTTTGGGAGGAAAACACCTGTAAAGACCCCTGTAGAGGCACATATCTGTATGTACAGAAATTGTTGGGTCATGTTGGATTAAGGGAGACTAAGCGACGGTGCGTTATAAACAAAATGCTTCAATAATCATGAAACAAGGTTGTGGAGTGTGAGTTAATGGAGAAGTTTAGAGGGATGGTTAGCTAAAAATATAACTAGCCCAGTATAAAAACAATAGAAGTAAATGGAAAGTTCCCATCAAGACAGACAGATGTGTGTGTTTGTGCAGGTGATAGAGAAATGCAGCAGTACGCCGATGTCTTCAAGCAGAACCACATCACAGGACAGAGGCTGCTGCTGCTATCTGAGAATGACATGAAAGACCTGGGGGTCATGTCCAAAGGACACATCATACACCTCAAGGTAACCGTGACACAAGTCAATCGAGGGAATAGAGTCTGTATTCTAGAGCATCATGCTGAGGTATCTGTCGGGACGTCACGAAGCATCGCAGTCGTAGATTATGAATCACTACAACACACGAATCGTGCCAGAATCTGTCTGATTCATTACAGCATGCCTCCCAAGTTTTTGACAACATTCCCACTCACAAAAACTCAGATTTTATTTTATTTTAGAGCCTGATATTAACTTGAAAAACTTTTATTCATTATAAAAATGGGCAAATAATAAGAGATATCTCAGTGTTTTTTTTTTGTATTTCAGTGCTCATTTTGTCTCAGTAATCTTGAGGCCCTTGGAAGTAAGCTCGGGCCCCCGGTTGAGAACCACTGTTCCAAATCCGTCCACATATTTGTGCATATCAAATTGAAATGCGATCTTATTTAGCCAGTTTGACCGGCAAATAAATCACATGAAATCAGATTTTGACAAATTCGTTTTATAAAGGCTCCATGAAATGTAGCGGCCCTCCACCACTTCCGCTCCCTTTTTTGACTGAGGACTAAGACGTCTGACATTCTACAGCACTGAATAGATTTGACTCGTGCTTAAACACCCAATTACCTTAAAATACACTAAATATCCTTATTGGATGTTATTCTAGAGAACAAGGAGAAAATAGATAACGTCTCGTCTCCAGCTTCATATGCCACTACTAAGGAAACCATTTGATTTGCGTCCGTTTTGGTTTCAAACAGTGAATTTTCCGAGATGTGAGATTAAGTTGATGGTTAAATGAAAACATAATTAAGAACTCCATTAAGTCCAAGTCCTGAACTATGAAAGAGAAAACACAGAGAAATAAAGCGTTCCTCCGGGAAACAAAGGGACCTGCCATGGCACACGTGAACCTGTGAGGTATTAGCGTGTGTGCTCAATCGAGAGCGTGATTTATTGAACGAATCACGCTGGATGTATATGACATATCCCTGAGCATGAATTATACGTTCATAAGTGATACACAATGGCATTAATTGTTGTTTTGCTGCTGAAGGTCCATTAACGGCTAATAATTACAGTACGTTAAATTCACACACAGCTGGCCATTGGCTGATTGTCACTGGCACTGCATAACCCCCGCGTAAATCCATCTTGTAATGTTTTAAACATCGTGTCAAATCTTTCTTTTCAGACCGAAATTGAGAAACTAACGCAAGACTACTTGAGCCTGTTCCACTTTCCTCCATTGATCAAGGTTTGATCTGTTTCACTTGTTACAATGATGTGCTACTAGGTTGCTCTTTGGTTTCATCCAGAATGCCACTTTACATCTGAATGATCCCTTTGTTCACTCTAAGGACGGTTCGGCCTTTGTGGAAGAGGAGGAAAGCAAGAAAACCGTAAACCTGGAGCTGGTGTTTGGATATCACTGGAAAGCCGGCACAGGACACACAGTAAATAACAGCACTGGCTCTTTTACTCTTGAGCATCCACAGAAGGGCTGTCATACAATAACGGCATTATCACAATATCAATGAAATTGTGAAAAAAGAAAAGCTATTAGTCTATAAATCATCTACAAATTTTCGCCTATAAATGCGACTGTAAATAGGTGTATAGGGAGACAGAAAGAGAAAGTTTGTAACCATTGTAGCTCTATAGGGAAAAATGTTTAACTATGTATAAGTGTCAACCAATTGTGTCATTGATATTATCTTGTGTGTAGTATAACCGCGATATCAATCATCATCACTAATAGTAATATCACCGTTATTGTTCATTCCTAGGATTCATTTGGAAATCCTTTTGTTGCTTGCCAACAAGAATCATAGTAGCACAATAACTGAATCAACAGTCGCGGTTGCTAAGGTGTTTTGACTGTTTTTGTCATTCTTCTGGGTGGTTGCTAGGGTTTTCTGAAGGATTGATATGCGCTTTCTCAGTGGGTTGTTGTTTTTTCCACTTGTTTATCGTTGTTCGTTGTTTGTTTAAAGGGATAGTTCACCCCAAAATGAAGATTCTGTCGTCATTTGCTCACCTCTTGGCAAACCCGTATGACTTTCTTTCTTCCGCAGAACACAAAATAAGAATGTTGGCAACCGAACCATGGCGGTACCTACTGACATGAATGGGTTTTCGTGTCCATACGTGAGAAATGAATTTTAAAGAACAACTTTCTTTAAAATATCTTCTTTTTTCTTCTGTGGAGGAAAGAATGTCATTCAGGTTTTGGGGGGAATAAGTGCCGACAACATTTTCATTTTTGGGGGAACTATCCCTTTAAAATTAAATCCCATTGAATTTGAACATTGAGGGGATTTAATGTAAGCTCTTAGATGTGTTTTTTTAAACGCTGTTATCAGTTGTGTTCTGCTCATCATTTTCTTCTTTCATTCTTTCTTTTGTTGGTAATGTGACGTCTTGTCATAACTGATGTTTTTTAATGTCACTCTTGAAGCGCTCCTCAGTTTAAAGTAAAGATGCCTGTTAAAGTCCCATCGCTAAACGCATTCTCGTAGCTTCTTGTTTTCATTCCTTTTCTTTAAGATAAATATTTTTATTTCATCTGGAGCGGCGCGTCGCATCCACCCCCACTTGCCGGCGAGCCTTTGTTCGGACCCCTGACACGGGAGAGCGACTGGCTGCGTTTGAATTTAATCAAAAATTTCGCCAGAAGTCATTTTCTTTTTAAAAGGCAAATGTTATTTAATCTTTCAGCTGTTCATTGTCCCATCATAAATAGTCCCATTTCAAGGCGTGTGGTGGGGCCGCTAATTGCCTCCTATTTCTCCTGACATGTGGTGGTTTGGTGGGGAAGACGCTCAGCGGGGAGAAGGAAACAGGAGTCTGAGAAAATGAGAGCTAATTATTTTCCCCTGCCTGGTGTCAGCCTCCGTGTCAGCCTTGTTTTTACAAACTGCAAGGTTTTTTGCACTAAATAAAACAAACCCGCTCTGCTCGTGGCTTTTTCCCTCGCTCGCTCTCTCGTTCTGGCGGTGTCGCAGTACCAGCTGCACTTCTCAAAGCCTAAATGAGGCCCTGCGATTGTGCTTCGCCCATCTGACAGCACCGAGTGTTTCGGTTAATGAGGATATCAGGGCTTAGTCGCCGGAGAGGTGCTGAATTATGCATGAGGTGTCATTAGACGCTTACCGTGCTGGCCGCCATTACCGCGCATTGTTTTCCTCTGCCGTTATTAGGGCAGGGCTAACGTTTGGCAAATGTTCGGCCAGCGTTCGGCCAAAGTTTTACGCTCGCGTAGACGTCCAAACACACACACACACACTGAATCTAGGATCACTCGAACCTCATGCCCTTGAGTTCTCTTGAGACGCCTTGTAAGTGTTCGCAGAATGAACCGCGTGCACCGTGTGGCCGCGTGCTGTAAACGGCTACCTTTGACCTCGGCGGCAGGCTGGCAGATTGGACAGATCATTACCGCTCTGCCCGGCATGCACGGTTCTAGCGTGCCCTCTCTGCGAGGGGCCTCATCTCCATTGCTAATGTGAATGGATGTTAAGGTCTGTGGCTCTTGTTATGCCTGGGAAACGAACACGCTCGGATCTCTGCACTCTGATCTCTCGTCGCTTTTTTGTTTTTTGACTTAGAAACACGTGTGTGTGTGTGTGGGCGCACGTCAATGAATGCTCCCTGTGTCGTTCAATGACTAATTCCCACACTTTCACCAGGATATGTTTGCTTTCACATGACACACCTCAGTGTCTCACAGCGATAGAACAGAGCAAAGATCAACGCTGTAAATAACGTAACAAATGCTATTATTGCTGATCATACGTAGGGTTAAAGATTGGAGCTCTTTGAACTTGCGCTACTGAGCCAATTTTGAGCAGTACCCCAACACGCCTTAGCAACTACCCAAAATGTCCTAGCAACACCCTAACAACTACACAGAACACCCTAGCAACAGCATCAGTAGCAACACACTAAAACAGTAAAACGCATTAGCATCTGCATTGCTGGGTATTGAACGTTTTGATTGATTGATTTATTGATCAATAGTTTGATCCTAAAATTGTTTGCTAAAAGACCATAAAATACAAATCAAATTGTATGATATAAATACCCATTGGTAACCTCTAGGGTGTGCTGTTGAGTAGTTTTACTCTCACACAACCATACGGGTCTATACTGTATGTAGATGTCTGTTCAAAGCGTGTATCATGCGTATGCTCACTTTAGTGACACTTTATCCTCATTCTGTCTGGTAATGTCTCGTGTATATCACTGTGTCTCTCTGACCGCTGCAGGACTGTAAATGGAAAATGTACATGGAGCGTGATGGTGATGAAGTGGCGATTGCTTATATCAAAGACGTGACCTTTAATGCCAACAGACCAGATGTAGAGGTATTAAAAATGACCAAGGTGAGAGATGCCATTCATCAGCGGAAATAATGCATCCATTATGTGTATATACTGTATATCCGGTCTGTTTTGAAGAATACAGGAGATATACAAGCATAGGTTTTTTCTATGGTTATATATCTGACACAATATATAAGATACATGATGCTTGTATGCCTCAGATCGACGAGCTTTACTGTTTTACTCTCCAGCCTCCGTTCGTGATGGATAAATGGATAGTTGGAATATCTGGAACACAAAGCGTTGAGTGCATAGTAAACTATGAGGTATGTATAGTAACAGATGACCGACTTTGATTTTGACATTGTAAATTCGCTAGATGCACAAGATGGCGCCGATGAGGTTTTGGGACGGCAGACTAATGTCCGGTCGTATAATACTGTATGTGAAAAGGAGGTTTTTTGGTCGACAAATATGGGTGTTTTTTAGATAAAAATAAGAATGTAATATATCAGCTCTTTACATTGCTGAGCACTTCGTTAAGCCAAAACAACTCGATAGTGTTATACTGGAAATCAGTCTGCCGACCCCGGTGTCGCAAAAGCTCATCTGCACCATCTTATGCAATTAGCCCATTTGTCGGAACGTTGGCCAACTGGTGAAGCTGATGCAAACTTGAAATTTAGCGGCATCTAGCGGCATCAACGGCTCACTCCACCGTTCGTCCCTCCCTTTCGAAGCACTACAGCGAATGACCTTGCAGTAAGAAGTCATCATGTTTTCGCTTCTTTGTTGAATGAGATAACGTATTTACGAAACGCGCTCTGTAGAGCAGTGGTAAAATGTGCCAAATAGAGTATTGGGGAAAAATATATTTTCTATCGTATTTAATAATCACGCAAAGAGTGACAGATGTGCTGCTAATATGGCATCAGTATGAGAGATGAATGCGTTCTCTTCATCTGTTTCTTCCAGAGTGAGGTGAGATCTCCTAAGTTCACGAGACATGTTCACACACTGCAGTGGAGTCCAGACAGCGGAAGGGACGTCATCAAACCTGTAGAGCTCCTCATCGATACAGCACCAAACATCAGAGAAGCGCACAACCGAAGCAGGTCCAACTCAGGTAAAACTACATCAACTGATTAACAGAGTGATGTATTAAAAGGAATTCTTTATTTAACTAAAAAACTAAACTTACTACTGTTTGCCACTCTACCCATCAGGTGTTGATGCCAGATGGGTTAACAGTCTGAGGATGAAGCAGATGAGAGAGCAGGCGGTCCAGAGCCCCACGAGCCGCCCTGAAAACATGAGCCTACCTCAGTTCCTATCTGTGCTGGGGAACCAATCTTCTTACGCCGCTGCCGTGAGGAGATCGCCCAATCGCAGCCCTCTCTCTCCGTGGCCAGACTCCCGGAGTTCTTCTCCGACCCTCTCTGTCAAACTCTCCACCATCCATCTGGGGTCAAAGGGCAGCAGCCCATCCAGCACAACATCTGAGAGCGCCTCAGATCGGGAGCGACCCGCTAGCGCTCGAGCCAAACACAGCTACAGCAGGAACACATACCAAGACCACACGCTAAAGATCACCGGAGGCGAAGGAGGTGCCAGGAGGTTTTCTGCGGGAGCTAATCACACGACTCAGAAAGGATTCAGAGGCTTCCAACATGGCGGGCGACCGCGAAACCACCAACGCCCAATACCTGGGATGTCACTTGTGACTGAAGTGGTGAAGAAGAAAGGGACTGAGGAGGGTGGGGCTAGTGATGGGGAATGGATCACAGTAGAAAGAAAGAAAACGAATAAACAGGACTATAAACATCAAGAAGTAAGGCCGGCCAGAGGTCGCCCGCGGAGAGGAGGGAGGGGAGGTGGGCGGGGCCGAAGTTGAGGGTTTGTCAGTAGGTTTGGGTCGTTGGGAGTTTTAATATGTGGTTGTTGGGATTAAAGTTGACAAAGACCTTTAGACTGGTCATAATCGAGGCACTTAACTCTGGTTGTTTTAACTGCCAGTTTACCATAATCATAACTTACATTGGCATGGCATATCAGTAGCTATATACCTTGATTTTCATCGCCATAAATAAAAGTTATTATTTTCTTATATTTGAATATTTTCTTCAAGGGCTTTTTAGTCATTTTTCTATTTTCACTAACAAATCATGAATTTTCTTTTGCATTTATCTTTTTTTAATAGGGTAATAGTGATGAAATACCTTTACCATTGTATGTCTCACTGCAAAAAAAGATATTTTATTATTTGAAATTATTTATTTTATAAAATGTATATTTATTGTTACATTGGATATGTTTCACGTCTATCTGTAATACATAAATAATAATAAAACGTTTGATGTAAAATAACCCATTTCCTGTTTCTTCAAAAGACCACAGAAAGATTTCGCGCGAAAGATGCTCTCTTTATTGAAATGAGATCTGAGATTTGGCGCCACAGCTAAAGATCCTGGAAGCGCAGTTGACGTCAAAAGAAATGACAGTGAAAGATTCATCATTATTAAAATATCTTCAGGCGTATAAACGAATGATATTTAAAGCATGATCTAACGAACGACACGCTTCCTGAATCTTAAACGTGTTTGTTTTGAGATGCTTGATGTGCTTTACACATCTTTCAGGACTCGACTGTGGCGGGGAAGTGAGCCACGCCTCTTCCTAAAATTACGCGCGAACTTCCACACTAAACTAAGCGGCGCGGGACAGAGAGACTCATTCACGATCAGGAGAGTTGGACGCTTTTATTTAAACATTTCTACATCGTTCAATCGTCGTATTTACTCCACGATGCGCGCAAAGGTAATATCGTGATAACACGTTGTGTTTTAGTGAATGAATGTCCACGCGGTGTGAGGGGCTTATTTTTAAAAGTGAAAAGGTTGCAAACGCCCAACTGCTGCTGTTCTGTGATGTTTTATTTCTGGGGTCGTGTATTGTTTATATTTCAGAGCATGTTTTTGTGTTGTTTTCAAAGTCACCGGTGGTTCAAAGGTTGTATATCCGATGTGGGGGGTAATTGAGTCCCCCAATGCATTGTAAAGTTTGCTCAATTGTTTGTCCGTTGAGAAAGCTGTTCAAATGTTTACATCACTTGCCTTAAAGCGTTTTATAATGTCCCTTAGGAGCGTTTGCACGCATGTCTGTATCTAGAATATAAATATTAACAAATTACTCACTTTTTCATAATGTCACTATTTTCAAGATTCACATTTTAAACTGATCTCCACCACAAGATTGGATCAGATTTTTGGATGATTTCTAAAGTGTCTGTGTTGTTCTGTGTTGTACAGAGGCAGCAGGCGTCCCCCCCCTCCACCAGAATGAATCTGCGCAGTTACAGGAGCACAGCTGCGGTTCCCATGGAAACCTCTTCCTCAGATGACAGCTGTGACAGTTTTGGTTCCGATGGTTTTGGGAGCTCAGTATGTCATCAACTTGATCATTTGTGCTGAAATAGACATCCCTCACTACCTCCTTAAAACCAAACTTTTACTTTGCAGCCGTTTGTATTTGACGTTTTGTCCTTTTATTTAATAGAAGAGACCAGTAAGACAAGTGAGAACCCCGGCTCAGTGCAATAAAGGGTTTGAGCTTCCTGTGGCAGAGGAGGAAGATGCCTACAACGGGTTTGAGAACGATCTGAATGAAGACATGACGGACATGGTGTGTGACCGCACTGACCATTTCATGAATGCACCAAGAGGCAAACCCTTCATGGCATCTTTTTGTTTCAGAACATGGAGTCTGACACCGAGACCTGTTCACCTCCCAGGAAAACTCGCCGATCGTTCACGCTTAAAGTAGCTATGAAGTTTCCGCCGAAACGGGCCAGTCCGACAAAGCCTGCGGCACCTGAACCCAAACCTAAAAGTGAGACCAGAGACCCCGAGGGTGATAACTTCTTGATGAAGAGAGCTCTGAACATTAAAGAAAACAAGGCCGTGGTGAGGCTACATGCATACATCACGTATTATTTTAGTTGTTGTTGTTTAGAAGTGAATCATTACTGTACCCATTTTAAATCTGTGTTTCTGTTTAGCTTGCTAAGCTCATGGCCGAGCTAGATAAAGTTCCCGGCCTCTTTCCTAAAAGATCATCTTTGTCTCAGGGCAGCACGGTGAGGCTTGAGGGCGTTTTTTTCCTTTCTATTCTGTGTTTATTTTTCAGATTGTAATGGTTTATTTTCTCGGCACAGCCTCGTGTTCCACGCCGCTCGATGCAGCCTGGTTCTGCTCGGAGGAATCCGGAGCGGACGTCTCGCCCTCACACGCGCTCGCGTTCTCTTGTAGATGGACCGCCCTCCCCTACTCCGGAGGATGAGCTCGATGACAAGTACAGCCTCGTCCGAAAGGACAGAAATGAAGATGATACTGAAGAAGAGGTGAGAAATTAGCATTTTAACATGAGTAGATCAATTTGTTGTATTTGGCTCTGTATTGATCATCTCTCGGTGTGTGTGTGCAGAGGGAACCACGTAGGCGCAGTTATAACAGCACTCTTACGATTCCTCATGTTGTGAGGCCTGTGGAGGACATCACTCAGGCTGAACTGGACAACATATGCGTCAATGTCAGAGAGAAGACTTACAACCGTGCCACTGTAAGTGTCCTTCAGATCCCTCGCATGTGTCAGACTAATCCAGATGTTTATCCAATAAAATGCCTTCTGTTTGATTATCACTGATGGACACATGCGTGTTTTTCCATCAGGGTTCCACCTGCCATCAGTGTCGACAGAAAACAACAGACACGAAGACAAACTGCCGTAACCCGGACTGTGTGGGTGTTCGCGGCCAGTTCTGCGGGCCTTGTCTCAAGAACCGCTATGGAGAAGAGGTCCACGATGCACTCCTGAACCCGGTTAGTTGTGTTCACCACTAATACACTTTGCGTAAGATGTTAAATCATAATTCTCACATCTCTTCATAAACCATAAGCTTGAACCTTATATTGCATATATGATTTGGTTTGTAACTGGGATGTTGTTTTTTCTCAGGAGTGGCTCTGCCCCCCATGCAGGGGTATCTGTAACTGCAGCTTCTGCCGGGCCAGAGAGGGGCGCTGTGCTACAGGTGTGCTCGTGTACCTGGCCAAGTACCACGGCTATGACAACGTCCATGCTTATCTGAAAAGGTCATTATTCTTCGTTGTATTGTTAGCTTTGTTCGACCTCGTATGTAGAAGTCATTTTAAGTTTAAGGCTCATGCATAAACTCAACGTCTCACAAAGCTGCCAATTGACTTTTTAGGCCTGATCCGTAAATTAAATCCTAACCTTTAACCTCTTTCCACAGTTTGAAGAAAGAATTGGAGGAGGCTGAATAAAACTGTGACCTGCTTTAGATGAATTCAAGTCGACTGTTCCTGACTTCAACCTTTTAGCATGATTTATAGCATCCTTAAATCTACTGCACATTTCAAGACTTGCGTAGGCCGTTGTCTACATGAAAGGCTTTTTCCATTTGCATTGTTTTAAATGTATAATGTTTTGTTTCTAAAGGGAGAGGTTTTATCTCTGTACTGTATTGATGGTTTTTAATTGTTGGCTGCAATACTTTAGCGTTAATGGAATCTGTAGATTCTTGCGTTTTGAGCTTTGGCGCTGTTTTAACTGCGTTGTTTACTGATGTAATACTCGAATAAACATTGTGACTTTTTTAAAGTTCTGTTTCTGTTGTTCTTGTGGCAAGTAAGGACAAAAAAATAATTCCTCAGTTTTATTGTTAAAGAAAGCAGGTAATACTTTTAACGTAACGCAAAGGTCATTATCAAAGTTGTCCTGGTTTCTTTTTGCTTTTAATTGTTTCTTGCTTTTTCATTGAATTGAGTAAAAGTCATACCTCCTTGATATTTGTAATTTAATGCACCAGGTGCATAAAAGTGCATTACTTAAACTGCATGCTCAAAACAACTAATGTATTTGTGTTTTGGCTGGTAATTTAAAGGGATAGTACACCCAAAAATGAAAATGCTCCCCCTCCGGTTGTCTGTCTTCTGCTAGTGAAGTGGTCGGCTCTTTTCAATAATCACGTGACTCGCCAGGTGTCTTAGCCTTCACCATCATTTGATTGTTGAAAACATCATAATACTTATACAGTATGAATATTTCACGTTGTCCACGAAACGAATCAACGGCAATCAACATTTCTATGGTACCCAAAGTGCTGCGAGAGCAGAGCTCCGTGTGCTTTCCAAACGTTGGTGTAAGACATTCGCCGATCGGTCTTCAGCATTTCAAGAAGTCAAACATATCAGTCACAAGACATATGCAGTATTTTGGTGGTATCTACATTGGGAACGTGCATTTTTTTGAAGTTTAATGGAATGGAGGCCTAGTTTAATCCCACAAGTTGTTTATAAGTAATATATGTAGTAAGAAATCATTTTTGGAGCCCTAGACGTATGCACGGTTTCGTTTGTTTCATTGTTTTTAGAGTTGGACATGTTATCTTGAAGGAAAATAACAATTGATCCCAGCTGGGACCATAAGTGAGACTGTGGTCTGTGGACATATATCAATTTAGGCTATTGAAGTCATTGAAATAAATATACTGTATATAATAGTAGTTTCTGCAATGGCTCTTTTGCAAAAATGTATCAACAAAAACTAGGAAAATGGCTCCTGAACCCTGTGCTAGAGGAACACAAAGAGAGATATTTGGAAGAAATGCTGAAACGATGGCAGAATTTTCATTTCATATCCCTTTAATAAACATGTTGTGTCAGAACATGCTCTTACATTTGCCTCACGACGGCCCCTTACAAAAGTGAATCCACCTCAACATCTATTTCAGGAGAAATTCAATCTAGCCGTGATTGATCATGCCCTTAGCTCTTGCCCCTCTGTGCCCCTGTGGGTTAGGAGGGCATATGGGGGGGGGGGGGGGGGGGTGGATTAGGGGGTCTATTACCCCGCAGAGGAGAGAGAAAGCGCTGTGATATACTGCAGACTGTTCGTATCTCTCATTAGAGAGCCAACACTAATGGTGTGGAAATAATTAGCAGACTCTAATGGGGAATGTTATACCTGTGAATCATTTTTCCCCGTTAAAGCTCATTCACTCATTCTCCTGTTTGTCTCTCGTCTCTTTAAGATCACCACAGACTCGACCATTTTTACACCGAGCACCTTGGCATTTTCAAACTACACGTGGATTCTGTTACATGTTTGCGGTCACGGCCGTTCAAAACCAAACTATTGTGAATAAAAGTAAATGTTATGGCGGGGACGAAGCTAAAAAAGATCTAGTTTGATGTTTATATCAAGTCAGCTTTATTTATATTGCGCTTTTTACAATTTTCATTGTTACAAAGCAGCTGTACAAGAAAACATATCGACTATAAGCAAAACACATATAAGGTTATGCAAGTCAAGAACAAAAAAGGATTAAACACAGATTCAGAACCACACAAAACACTCACAGACACGCACAGGGGCCATCACATAGAACAGCACACCCAAGATAAGGAGAGAGAAACACAGGTCAAATACACACTAAAGCTTAGCATCAAATAAACTCACTTATTTTCTGAATGTCATCATTTTTTATTATATATATATGTACTGCCCCATTCACCTAATTCTCATCTACGGTTGTTTTGTCTGCTGTCTTTGTCAACTGCCTTTATTGTTGTTTGTTTATAGTAAAGCGTCCTTGGGCGCTATATAAATGTATTATTATTATTATAAATTCCTATATGTGGTGTTAATTAAATAAAACTTTAAAATTCTAGCAGGCAAGACAGTAGCAAACGGTGGCGAGATACATCACATTTTTATGAGGCCCATGTGGCTCCTGTAGCTGTTTGTGTAATTGCATTATTTTATTTTCAAGGTCTTTACGTGTTACTTCTTGAATCCAACAACTCATGGGATCCATTTATTTTCCCACAAAATGTCAGTATTTTATACTTATTTGAGTCCATTTGGTCGGCTTTGGGAACTTAATATTTGAATGTTTTAAAACATTGCTGTAAAAAAACGAAATAAAGATGAAACATTTGCCGGATAACTTCACGTGTAGGACTCTCGTGACTTCGTCATCCATTTTTTTCATTTCCGAATGCGAATCTTTTCGAATCCGCGGGAAACAAACGCTTCAGAAGTATTTATTTGCATAATAAAGATGCACTCGAAAATACTGGTATTAAATACCAATGATCATCCACTTTAGGGTGATGAATATTTAGGGAAATAATTGTTTACGACGCTCGAGCGTCGAGCTGATCTGGTAATCAGGCGGCGAAATACAATATTTATTCATTAGAGCGAACTTAATGAGGCCTCGCGGCGCTAATTATGAAACGCAGCGTAGCGCTAAATGAGCGCGCGACAGACGTGCGTGCGTGCGTGCGTGCGTGCGGGCGCGTTACCTGTTTCCTGCGTGCGCTGCTTGGGTCAGCGTGCACGTGGCCCCGTAAACACTGCAGTGCTGCAGCGCTCGCGCTTGTGTGCGATGAAGAATATGAAGTGCTTATGTTCACATCTTTCAAAAGGCCATGTTTTATCTAGCAAATTAACATTTCCTACTATTTCTGCTGTAGATATAATTAAAGGGTCTATAGCTACAAACTGTGAATTATGTATATAAATACAGACAAACTCTTCCCAAAAATGCTAAACTACATTTCTCTCTGTAACATGTAGGCTTACATAAAGAGATCACGTGACAACATACATGAAATGTTTATTCTTAGAAATATCATGGTAGTGGCCTTTGCCTTTTTAAACTCCAGCTGTTTATTGATAAGGTCATAGTTCACCGGACGTGTGTCAGATGTTGGTGAGAGATTTATGAAGTCCAGCTCAAGAGCAGTTTGTGTCAGAGATGTTATCATCACGGAGAGACGACAGGCTGAAGCGGTGACTCCATCTCACAGGAAATTGCTAACTCACCCTAACAAAAGAATGCACAAGTGCACTCACAGTGCAGTCCTGAAAGCACACTAGATAAGACGACTATAAATAGGGAATATAAGAAGGGGGTTGGAAGGAGTTCTCGCACAAATGATTTTAACCATAACACACGAACCAGAATGTAAAACGAGGGGCCATCTCTATTAATAACATTTCTTTATTTTTTATTTAATTACAATAATATTTATTTATCTGCACTTTTTTAAAGCAGAAGGCTTAATAGCAATAACCTTCTCCATCCACAAATGAAATATGTTTCACGTCATTATCTTACTAATGTTGTGCCTTTTGAGCCATATATAGTGTTAAACCCTCAAAAGAAGGGATGTATATAAAGACATTTTCCCTCCAGATTTATGGGCTTTATTAATGATGAGTAAAGGGGTCATACCCACAGTCACTGCTCGGTTCTTTACCTGTGGAAGGGCAGTGCGATGCAGGATTTGTCCTGAAGGGGGAGCTCACATACAACACACCTTTTAACCTGCAGCATGAGCACCTGTCACAGAGAGAGCTGGACCCCCCATTTATTATAAGTAGTTTTGGAAAAGCTTCCTTAGTGTTGTTTTAAACAATAATACCATCGATCACAAACCGATCTTTGAGGAAATTATATTTAGGCTTTGACAACTTTTCGGTCAGAGACAGCTTTTATTCATTAGGATGGAAACACAACACCTCCACATGCACTCAGAACATTTGCAAAACCAAGTGATTGTTTCTATCCAAACAGTTTGTGCTTGTAGTGTAGTTTATGGATCATTTATTTCTTGAAGTTTACTTTTACTCAATCAATAACATTGATCTGTTTGACTTATTTTTTAGGATCATTTGACGTTTGTGGTTTAACTTTATGAGCTTTATATCTCAAAACATTTCCTTTAAATGACAAGGAATGAAGGGATTTCTATTATAATTCCAATCAGATTTGATCATAAAGTAAAAAACAGCCGTATTATCCACTGAACTGAGATCTATTTTGAGATGCAGCTCTTGTAAACTAGGACTATTGTGACATTCAACAGAGCTTTGCCAAGTCTCATAAGAGAGTAAACTGGAGAACTAATGTATGTGTGATACTGTAAATATACAAAACTCCAAGTTCTAATCTCCATGATGTTAATGAACAGCTGTGTTTGAGACGTTCGTGTCTTCAGCGTTTGGCAGTGTGGATTTGTGGGTAATAATACGCGAGAAAGGTGCTGCTGGTCATAATGTGTGCAGTAAGAGAGCGAGCGAGCGAGCGAGCGAGTGGAATGGACTAGTTTTATTGAGCTCATCCGTTATGAGTGCAGTAGAGAGAGAGTCTCTCAGCTGTGATGTGGAGGCACTCGTAAGCTTCATTAGTTTTTACCTCATTAATCTGCTCTCTCATAACCTGTAACACACAATTCACCCCACTTCACTACACTACACTACACTACGCTACACAGCCTGACAGAGAGAGCATCAGTCATATAAAAATATATTGTTTGATAAGGACAACAAGTCAACTTTTAATTCATCTAGTCACTGGATTGTTATGGGTGTTTAATAAGATATTGCTCACATGAAATCATTTTTAATGAATAAAACGTTTTTTTTTTATGAATAAAATCGCCAGTGTTAAAAAAGGTCAAATGATATATACACTGTGAGTGTTAATTTATTTGTTCATTCGTTCACTTAAGAAATGTATTTACTTATTTACCTTCCCAGAAAGACAGGCTTGTACTCATGGAAACAGGTTTCTGTTTTTAAGAGGAACCATTCTTTACAAAATACTCACATTACAATATAAAATAATTACTATATACATTTTAAATGTACATGTATGCACTTGGCAGACGCTTTTATCCACAGTGACTTGTACAGTGCATTTAATATCTTCATGTCTTTATCAGTATGTGTGTGCACTTGACTTTAGATTCAGATTCAGTAAACAGTGCTTGAGAGCTCATGTATATGGAGATCAGACATTCACTGATCCTAATGTTAATAAAAAAAGCCTAAATATTATTGTTATTGTAGTTATAGTATATTATAGTTATTTTTGTGTTCTTTTTCATTTTAAACCATTCTTGATTTTGATATTGTTAAGTCCCAGGAATTGTTCAGTAAGCAAATCTATAAGACCACATGTACATACTACAAACAATGTTTTACAAACAATAAAAAATAATTCGTTCAGACATTGTCAAATGTAAATAGTGTATCTTCATATTAAATGTGCTATGTTTGTTTATCCTGGGATGCTTGTCCTTTAAAACAGAGCTCTTGAAACAGGACTATCGGTTTAATACCAAACTATAGATATCAGTCTGTCATTCAAATGCTTGTAGTTTGTTGTCCACATTGCTGAGAATCATTCTGTTGTATAAGAACCACATCTGTTGTACACACACCTGCTTCCTCCTCCAAGACGTTTTGTCTCGATGTGACATGATGCGATGTTCACTGCATCCTCCGCTATACACCTGCGACACGTAACATCATAATGCTAACATGTGACATCACGAAGAATCTGTGTACTTAAATATCTCAAGATTTACAGGAATAAAAGTGTGTGCATTAAAAGACCTTACAGATGACTTGACATAGATGTGGAGGCAGTAACGTTAAAAACAAACATCATGTTCCCCGTTTGCTTGTTTTTTAAAGTGTGTCGACTTTTTAACCTCGTGATTCACGTGTGAATGTAATGATCTGCATTGTGTCTCTGTGCTGAAACCTTTAGGTAGGAACAATCATTACTTTGAAACAAGAAACAAGAACAATATGCACTTTGTGGTCATATCTTAAAACATAAAATGTACAACAGTTTAAAGGTGTTTTTATCATTTGAAAATAATGACCCAAGAAGGTTTTTAAAACACACATTATCCTTTAACTGTGTCTGTTATTCCGCGTGATGGGTCTGAACTCATCTGATTTCAGAACTGAATCTGGCTATGAAACGAGGCCACAGCGTGTTGTCTAAATGCCTGAACCGTATTCTCCCAAAATCCCCAAAGTAATGTATTGTTTAAAAACCCCTAATATATCCCAGAGCTAAAATAATTTAAATAATACATAAAAAATTGTCACAGGAAAAAAATGTAATTGCAAAATATGAAATTACACCCTGGAGCTTGATTCTTTAAGCAAACATGCTCTGGCTGGTTAGGTTCTGTCACAGAGGAGCAGACTGTTACACACATTAATTTCTCAGCTCTCAGAGGCAAGAAAACAATTAGGTGTCTGCAAATGCATTTCACCAGCAGCCACTTGACACAGTTTTGGACTCGTCGTGGGGCGACAGGCAGACGACAGAAGGGCAAAAGACAAAGTCATTACACACAGAAATCGAGGAACAAGCTCACGACTGTAAAACATTTCAATTAGGAGTGATACGAGATCGCTGGGTATAACAGTCTGAGACGGTGATTCTCACAGGTAAAATAATCACAGGTGTGTTTTAAACGTGGACAGCAGAAAACAACGCATTTGCGTACGGTGAAAATTACAGCGAACAATATGATCGTCCATTGTTGTCATAACGATAAAAATGACTTATAAATTAGTTTCAAGAAGGAATAAAAATGTCTCAGATCTCTTTGTTGTTGTTGACATCAAATACCGTACTGTTATTCAAATGCTTCATTGTTTTTCACAATGTTCAAGTCGGACAATCAGACAGATGCAGAAATGCTTGACATGTGACCGAGACATGCCCTTATTATGCTTTGAATGATTTGCCAGCCACCAAGAGAAGATATTTTACTTAAATATAGCTTTTTCAAAGAGATATCTTTTGTGTTTCATTTAATGCAGCCTCTCAGGTTTCTACTTAAATAAGTGAGACAATTGGAGTACGGAGGTGTGAAATAAATGTAGATCATGAAGGTAAGATACGAAGCGTTTGTGTCAATTTGATGAGAAATGTTTGAGATCATATGTGATCTTAAGTAGCAGGGCAATATCTGTGGCAGAAGTCAACAAAACATACACTGTAAAACCTTGCTGTAGTTTTGTAGCGCGTTTGCAAGTAACTTACTGTACATTTATTTTCTACATAATACCTTCCTATTAGTACTGTTTTCGATTTGAGTTCAACTTTACTTACATCAAAATGAACACACTTTGATTCAAAATGAACAAGTATAGACTGGTCTCATTACGGGTCTTAGCAACACTGCAAAAAAGAAGTTCTTCCTAAGCATTTTTGTTTAGTTTTCTAGTAAAGATATATTTTATACCTTCTTAAATCACGATATATATACATAAGATGTGTTTTTTTTTCTTGTTTTATGAAAGAAAATATAAGAACTAGTTAAGTTAATGTTTAAAACAAAATTGTAAATTAAATCTACAGTAAGTAACTTGCAAACTGGCAAAGTTTTACAATGTATGGGTCAAAATCATTCATTTTCAAAAATCGTTAGGATATTAAGTAAGGATCTAGAAGATTTCTTTCATGAAGATATTTTGTCAATTTCCTACCATAAACAAACCATTATTTGCACCATCAGAATCCAGATATCATCCGATCCTAACAAACCATACATCAAAGGAAAGCTTTATTTATTCAGCTTTCAGATGATGTATAAATCTCAATTTCAAAAAAAAATGTACCCCCAAGATTGACAAAATGGTGGTCCAGGGTCACATATTGAGATCTTCAATAACATTGACTTTTGTTGAGATCTCTTCTGAAACTCTTGCATTTGTGAGATTTTCTTTCATATAAAACCCAGCAGACTTAAGCAAATGTTTTCATTAGCTTGAAGTGGAGCAATTGTATTGTTTTTCCACACAGTGATTATTAATATTAGAGATACACCGACATATCGGCCAATAATCGGTATCGGTCGATGATCGGGGCCAATATATCCTGTCAATCAAAAGAGGACAGGAAAATACAATGAATTTGTGTTCTATAGAAAATGTTAAGAAACACCAGTCTGATGATCAATATTAATAGTCATTATACGAATCGTCATAATCTGCGGAGATCACTCTGAATAATCGGTTATCGGTATCGGTGGAAAAACGTTGTCTGTGCATCTCTAGTTAATATATTTCAATATTTGGTTTTAAAGACATTAGTTTTGTAGATGAAACACATCGAACGCTATGAGTGTATAAGGTTTTATTGTTGTCTTTGTAGCTGTCAGGTCAAACTGCGCGCGTGTGGCAGCAGGTCTTAGGTTACCACCTTCCTCACCTGAAGATCTCATTCAGCTCTCCGCACCCTTCAAAAGAAGGTAAGGTTAGTAGTGTTGTTGCATCTCAATGATCAAACAGAGCGATATCGTGTGTGTGTGTGGTGACAAGGGCAGTGAATAGAGATATTCTTTAATTGTGGCAGGCCTTACTGCCCCTGCCTGTCAATCACAGCGCTTTGAATTGCCCAAAATTTGTTCCGTTCCCTCAGTTAAATGATGTATCCAATTAAAAACGTTACAATTCATGATCTTCAGCGAAGGTTAAATGAAGGCGCTCTCTGCTGTCACCGAGGGTGATTAAACGCTGCCTACATTAGCCACAGTCGGCACAAAAAAATCACATTTGGGTCTAAAGCTCGAATCTTTATTCATTATCGAACTCGCTCACGGTATAAACGCGTCACACTTTTCTCCGTAATCACCAAGTTCAGGGATCTGCCCACTGTTGCTCACTAAAAAGGATTTCAGCTCTTAAATTGCAGTACTTTATGACACACACACGAGAAGAAGTGTGGACACCGGCATGAGCGTTCAAAGGTCTCTCTCAGGGAACGTAACGCAGGGTTTGTGTATAAGGTCTGTCTCAGATACACATAAGAAAGCTTTGAATTAGTCTGAAAGGATAAACACCAACATTTGATGAAGTGCTGTGGTAAACATTTGCAGGTTTCAGCTTTGGAATTAAAGTATTAAACAATAAATGAGTTCTTGTACATAAAGTGACCATATTTAGTTTCACGTGGTACCTGTAGTCCTTTCATAAATAAAGTTTGGCTTTGTGTTTAAACTAAACTTGGTCAAAATCCAAAACATAAAAGTTGGCTGATATTACCTGGACCAAACCAAATAACTATTCGAACTAAAAAGTAGTGAATGTTTAAAGACAACTACTATCAAATAAGAAAATAATGTATACAGTTACAGCCCAGAAGACACTTTGTGTTGTTCAGATGTTCGTTTATAGCGCAAGGATTTCATGCAGTTTTCAATTGCGTTTTATTCAAGTTTCACCTTATTGAAGTCTCTTAGGAGAAAAGACAGAAGGATCGACTCAATTTAGTTTCGGTTCATATTGAGATCTTGAGTAATATTGACTACAAATCTTAGATCAGTTTGAGACATTGTTGACATCACGTTTGAAACTCTAATCGAGACTTTTGTGAGTCTTTCCTCGTGAAATGTCTAAGATGCGGGAAACTTAAGGGATAGTTCACCCAAAAATGAAAATTCTGTCATTATTTACTCCCTCAAGTTGTTTCAAACCTGTATACGTTTCTTACTTCTTCTGAACACAAAAGAAGATATTTTGAAGAATGCGATAAAACCAAACAATTCTGGGGCACTATTGACTTTCATAGTATAGTATTTCTTCTACTGTGGTAGTGAATGGTGCCACCAAACTTTTTGTTTTTTAACATTCTTCAAAATTTGTTTCCCTGGGTTGAACAGAACAAAGACATCTATACAGGGTGAGTAAGTAATGACAGAAAAGTTTCCATTTGTCTCCGTTTAATCTCGTTGTCATCAAACAGTTGAGATATTAAAGAGAGCTGCGATTTGTCTTTCCTACGTGAGTTTTCAATCCATTCCTGATGCATAAAATCAAGGACTGGCCTTCATGTCATCGTGGTGAATATTCTGATGCGTTCAGAAATGTAACCGCGGTATTGTGTGATTAGGGATACTTTCTCAGAGAAGGCTCTATACACGTCTTTAAGATGCATTTAAAATCCATTATCACGCTCAGCATATTGATTAAACGTATTGTAGGCAAGAAATCTCAAGAACAGCCTTCTCCTCTCTCACCTTCTCCAGAAATAAAGGCATGATTAGCTTAATTTCAACAACCCACACAATCTCGAGACTCTGGCCCTCTAAAGACACGTGAATTACCTGTCAAAGACTCTGAGAGTTTCACAAAAGTACAAAACATTCAGTGGACTAGAAAATGACAAAAATGAGGCATAGCACGCTGTGACATGCATTAATTTTCTGCGGTAAGATAGATTGGCGAGGGGCTGTTTATGCGCACGTGTGTGGTGGGTAAGTTTTGTGGTGAAGGGTGATAAATGTGGCGGATGTCGGCAGGACAGCAGTGAATTATGACCTCACGATAAAACACAAATCAGCCGTTTCACAGCCCCCACACATACACATTCTCTTGCCTCTAAACTTTTCAATATTTGACTTTCCATGAATTTCCATTTGAGGACTATATTTTTGAGGCCCGTGCATCTGTTTTCATTTAAAATAACATTTTGTGATAATGATAAAATATTATAGCGATACAAATTCATCGTTTAATCACCCTCTAGTCATTTCAAACCTCAATGACTTTCTTTCTTCCTTCTAACAAACACAAAGATATTTTGAAGAATGTTGTTAACTGACCCCATTCACTTGCATTGGTTTTGTGTCCAAACAACAGAAGTGAATGGGGTCCAGTGCTGTACGTTTACTAACTTTCTGCAAATATCTTCTTTTGTGTTCTGCGGAAAAGGCTGAGTGACGTTTTTTTTGGGGGGGGGAAATGAAAGAAATCACTTCAAGAAAAAAGAAAAAAATGAAAGCTATTACTTTAGGTGAGGCATATTGGTTGACGGAATATTCAACGTAGAAATTAACAGGATGAATTAAATACAGAATATCCTTCACATATACTGTATACTCATATATTCTTCATCGCATAAGACGATTTTAATATCTCGATGACATCAGAGCAAATGGAGTTTTTCCAGAAATCTCATCTGTCTCAGATATTTCGCCTAGAAGAGAGACAGAAATCTCACTCCATTCAGAAGAGATTGTCAAGTCTGCAATAAAAAAGTCAATATTATTGAAGATCTCAATATGAACTCAAACATTTCTTATCAAATTGACCCAAATACAGATTATTCGTTTTACACCGCCATACATTTCTCTTTTGATTTCATTTCTCTTAAGCAACTTTAGGAGAAACATCTGAGAAGTCCATCAAATCTCATGAGCTCTCCAGGGACACATGACTGATGCCAAAATACAGTTAAAAGAAAGAATAAATCCGTTTCATGGAGAAGATGGATTTTGGGCAGAAGAAATGCACACATTCGAACCCCTACTTCTCCAAAAGAGTCTCCAACATGATGTGTTAAAGCCGCTTTTCACCACTTTACGGGCTGCCAAAGTGTGGCTCAAGGGTGCAACATTTATAAATAACATTTTGGATAACAGGAACGCGACTCTGATGGCAGAGCTAAACAGCGAGTGTTTACCCAGAGAGCATCACCCGGAGGAGCAGAGCTCAGCAGAAGCAGCAGTGGGTCTCATTTAAACAAGTCTGAGACGGCAAGCAAATAAATAAAGCCTAGAGCTCTCTCGCCCTTTAATGTATTCAATTAAAGCAGCAGTCCCTCTGGAGACACACACACACTGCTGCGGGGAATATCACAACCATTTGAATCCTCTGAATACACCGAATCTCAAAACGCTCATTGGAAATTCTCTCAACAGGTTTTATCCTAATTATCCCTCCCCGAAGGTCACACACAGAGGGAAAAGTATCACATTCAGACGCCTTCCATGAAACTTCTCCGCAAGTTGTAAGAAAGATGTTTACGAAGGCATTGCCCGAG
Organism: Barbatula barbatula; assembly: GCF_947034865.1. Classification (NCBI taxonomy): domain Eukaryota; kingdom Metazoa; phylum Chordata; class Actinopteri; order Cypriniformes; family Nemacheilidae; genus Barbatula; species Barbatula barbatula. The sequence goes on from NC_136772.1 coordinate 23,179,300, forward strand.
GTCTCCTGGAGCTTTAATTCCTTTGGTGAGACGGAAGGCAGGTAAAGTGTATAATAGAACAGGTAGACTATACAATAGTTCCCGAGCATGGAGAGAAAAAACTTAATTATACAGCGCGATGTGACATCGCTTCAAATGTCACCGAACTACAACTTTGCTCAAGGATGATATGAAAGATAAATGACAAACGTATAAACTTCACCGCTACGTGTCTGGCCTCCCGATGTCACGGTCTCGCAAATGAAGGGAATGAAATAATACAAATCTTCCAGTGATAAGCGTCAGGTGAACTCAGACATGAGGCGGCTGGAGCAATTATGAGGAATATGTCGGTGACAGAATTAATCTGGTGTCCCTTTGTACTTCTGGCTAATTTTCCATGCAGCCCCATTGTGTTTCAAAACCCCACTGAATTTGTATCTATTAAAATGAATCTCTTATTACGGTGGCTACATGCCTCTCCTCTGCCCTCACTCTTTTTTTTCCATAACAAATCAACTTAATCAAGCTCATTAACTGTCATTATTAGACATTTATTGTTATCTTTCCGTGAGCTCTCTTGACAGGCGCTTCCCTCCCACACACGTCCCAGTAACACTGCTGGCACCGCTGGGTCCCGACACACTCACTCACGCACACATACACACGCATACACACGCACAAACACTCTCAATTCTTGTGTTCATTTTCTTCTACAGAAACACACACACACACGCACGCACGCACGCACACACACACACACACACACACACACACACACACACAGAACTACCTTGCAGTATAGCTGTATGATTAGTAGGATGTGTGATTCTGTACTGCAGGATGAATTTAAAATCAAATCCACAACACGGACATAATGTAGGTAAAATATACACTATTTCATTACTGGGGAGATCTGACTCCTCTGTTGTCTTTTAAACAAATATCAGCATTGTGTCAACATATACAGTATATATATATATATATATATATATATATATGTAGGCATATAGCTCATATAATTTGATGTCAGAAGAGTTTTTGAGTTCATTTTCAGATACACTGTAAAAAAATCAGTCACAGATTTTTCATGAATAATGTCAAAATATTTTTGGGTAATTTTACCAAATTGAGCTGATTTATTATCAGATTTTACACGTAGGTTTGGAATACGTAGGAAAAACGTCCAGTTACAGAAAGAGGGAAACATGTCATTTTACAGGAGAATTTTTTTATTTTATTGAATATTTACAGGATTTTCTTTTTGACGCCAGCTGGAATTGAGACTCTTGAGATTTATAGGCTCAGTGTCATTGAAACGAAGTCTTTTATTTTGTCACCCTTGTGTGGTTGGGAACCTTTATGACTTTTTTTAAATGAGGCCACTTTTTTACTATTTTAAAACCTATGAAAACTGAGGCTTTGTGTTGCACCAAAGTGATTCAGGTTTGGATAAGGAAATAACAAAATCGTCATGTTTGGGTGAACCATTATTTATTATTAATCATAATTTAAAGTCATAGTTTGCACGATTGGATAGAAATCTTTCTGATCTCTAGATTTGTTTAGATTAGTGAATTAAAGTAAATCAGACACACGTTTATGAAACCTTTACGGTATGTCTTGTTGGACAGATGACAGATTTCATCCTCAAACACACTTATTAGTCTTTTTATTCGACTCATTTCTACTGTTATTAGCTATTCATATGTATGATGACACCACCTAGGCTACATTTCACCAAACCAAGACCCTTGAGATACATGCCAGATAATCTGAATAGTAATTTTGAGTATTGGTGATGCTTTAATAAACATAAATAAAAGGTTATTATGATCTTTATTCTCTTGATGCATTTATCAGAAGTGAAATGACCCCATTCCACATGTTTCTCTTTCAGAAGAGATCTCATCAGAGCCTCAAAGATTTCCCAGGAACAGTTCTCATCAAATTATTTTCAGACTTTAAATGGGTTTAATGAAGCATTTTTAGATTTGGAGAAAAGCAGAGCCAATTCTAACTTCCTATTTCAATTATGACCATGTAACGTAAAATAACGAAGAGATTCGCTGTTCGCTATAAATTTTTCTCTCTCATTTGTTTGCCTTGCATTTAGCTTTAAAAACATAATCGCATTACAATCTGCACGGAAGCGTTATGCGGTAGATATTCTTAAAAAACCCTTACGGATTGAGGTTGATAAATATGCAAATGAGGCAGATATTTGTTCTCTGTTATAAGGCAGACGAATAAAAAATCAGAACGATAGAGAGTTTTCAACTAAAACGCACAACAACAGACACGTTTAACCCCAAAGCACGCACACACATAAATCCAGCATTAATCTGCACCTTACTCGCAACAGACAGACGCATTTACACATTTAGTCACGCTGGAAGTTTGTCTGAACCGTTTGTGCCGAATTCAAATGCCAAAGCAAATGCTGAGGACAAACATCATGTCACTCCAACATTGAAATGTTACAGACAAATATCATGTCATTCCAGAAGCATTTGAAGAAAACACTTAAATAAAAGGGTTCCCTTCGGGACGCACAGATACAGAAAACTTTATATTAGGGGCATGAAAACGGCGGTCCATTTCTTCCTCCGCGAGTCCGATATTTTCATTTCCAAATCAAATCCGAAGCATTCTGAAAGTCTCTCCGACGGCAAACTTTCCATAAACACAGCGTCTGATTATATCTCAGCAGTTCTCTCGCCTACAATCAGGTGAAAATATACCGGCGGGAAAAGTGACACCGAAATTGTAGGATTTTTGTCAAAAAGTCTATTTACAAATCAGTTCAATAGAGAGTGTGTACAAGAACACCAGCCATTTCCTTCGCAGCGAGACTCGCTACATTACACGAGCTCATTTTCATCTCCCCGTTTCAGACTTTAATCAGACTTTAACTACCGCGATATGAAAGTGTCTTAAACAAAGGCCTCCGCTCTCTACAATAACACTTAAAAAGGCCCTTTGTGTGGCTTTTTCCCCCGCCGAACAATAGCAAATTATATCGGGGTAAGAAATCTTTTATAATGAATCACACATTTGCTGATTGCAAATAATTGCGTTAGGCGTGCGATATTGGCGGGGTCGTGGAGGTGACTGTGCTTCCAGTAATGCGAGGATTTGATCTCTGGCCCTCGCTGATGAGGTCTATTCACGGCGCCGCTGACCTGCGCCCCCCCTCCGCACGCGTCCTCCCGCCACTTCACTGTGATGAGGAGAGTGTTGGTTAAAGTTTGGAGCGAGGTGCTATTAGAACGGAAGTCCCTCTCAACCCGTCACCCCACCTCCTCCGCCCCGGTGCTTCTCTACGATACCTGACGGGGAATTCTGACCTCCAGCCAAACCGACTGTGCTGTAGAGAACACGTGGCGCTTCATTATAAACTCATATACGCTTTGCTGTAGGTAACAAACGGGGCAAGGGTCGAACGCTGGTAATGCTGATAGGAAAAACTGCACATCACTCGACAAGGAAAGACTGACCTGTGAAGGGTTTCAATGCAATGCGATGCTCGAAATGTGTTTGACGTGAGTATCACAATTTCAAAGTGCAGACTTACGGAAGACGACGACAGAGAAACTGAATGAAGAATTTGGATGGAGGTGAAAGTGTGTAGACTGGAATATATAAGACGATGACATTTTTTGAAGGATGACCTGAATCTTCTGAAGACACCATTGATAAAGTTAATAAACGAGTTTCTATCTTTAAGTTTTTTTAATAAATAGCCACATTGGTTTATGATTTCATATGTGCCTGTAAGATGGCTTTTGTGAATGGCCTTTGCATTCTAGTGAACATTGAAGACACATTTTTTATTTAATTGTTTAATATTTGATATATTTTTATTCTGATTATTTTTCGATAACAAAATCCCTTCCAAATGTGGGTTAAACATTTCCAACATGTGGATACCAGTGTAAATACATACAGGTTTCTGATTCTATTGGCAATGGCATCAATGTTCAGTGATTCTTATGGCCAAAAAATGCAATAAAAATAAGATAAAACATCTGACTCAACCAGGTTCAACCTTGAAGCTGCTTTTCAATGTTATGACGTATTAACGACTGTCTGGTGTTATTTGACTTAATTAATTGATTAGTTTAAAGACCCTTGGCCAAATCTTGCAAAAATGTATCCAACCAATGAAGATATGAGAAGATATGTATGTAAAGAGAAATATCTCATTCTAAGGTAATAAAAACATAATTACGCTTCATTATGAAAGGTCTTTTAACACCTCTGAACACATAGTCATATATATTATAATGCATTTCTGTCAATAATCCTCAAAATAAATTATACACTGGACCTTTAAATTAGAGGTGTATTGTGGGATGTGTATTGTGGAAGATACAAGTGTGTGCGTAATTTTCCTCTTTCCAAAAATATTATCAACGAGTTATTGAACAGGTTAGTGAAATATAAACCTGTAGTGCTTCACAATCCACATTGTTTCAAAGCAGCTTCGTAGAAAAAATGTAAAATGAATATACAAGCAAGAACATTTGGAAAAATTGGAGACACACAAACAGGAGTCTAAAACACATTATAGCAGTGCCTACAGCTCCGCATCCCAAAGGGAAGAAAAATCAAACAATGACATTATATTCACGCACCTCTTGGATTCAGATTGTGGTGTAAAACAAAACAGCATTCATAAGCCCTGCGTCTTACACACAATAAGCCCGAGGCTCTCATTCTGATATCTGACTAACAAACGTGTGTGACGGAGCTCTGAAAAACTCTGAATGAACTAGCCCCTCGGTTTTTACGTGGCATTGTCTTCACGGTGCAAATGCCACAGAACATTAGACAGAATGGAGCTCGGTTTGTGTCACCGCTCCGTCTGACCCCGTCATTTGGCAGCCTTCTGATATGAAGTTTTAGGCTGGCAACGGATGAACATGGCTTATTTACAGCACAGCCAACATAATAAACACAAACAAACATAATCCAGTCATTGAGCACATTGTTCTGCGTTTGAAAGGAAATATCCGGGGAAATCCGCAAGGGGACAAAACAAAAATTTGAAATGAATTCTTCTTTAATTACTTCAGGGTGTCCTGAAATTCTCTCATGGAATATTGTCGAGGCATTTCAACAGAGGTGTGTGCTGTAAATGTTGTGGTGCAACCGCTGGATTTCTAAAAAAGCGCAATAACAACGAGGAAAAACACCTCAGGGACACAACACACACAACACTGGGACAGTATAGAACCTCCTCCATCACACATTGACACATGTTGGCACCAGAAGCGCTTTAGTGTACGAAAAACAGCATTTGTAACATAACTCAGAAAGTATTTGATCTGTTTACTAAGCGAGTGCTTTTTATTTTAATTTGCCTTATCAAAATACATGAGTCATTGCGAACAAAGCAAGCACATTCAATATTTAACTGTTGATCTAAAACGCGTTTTTTCAAAATAACATCTATATTTCAAGTGATAAAGCTTGCTTGCAAACTATGTGCAGCCTACTCGTCTGCCTTACAATATTAATAAAATGATTATTTATATCAAATTGTTAGTTACCATCTCAGGAATTGGTATTGGTTTCCAAACATTTGATATGTTTTGCTCTCATAAAATATAATCTTTCAAAAAGGTTTTTCTATTTGTTTCTTATGCTATAAAGACAATAAGAAACTATTTAAATGACAATAAAAAAAAATTCCTGGGTAAAGTCTTGGATGTATGGAGCGCTGCTTGTTTCTGAGTGCTGATATGATAGATGGAAACAGGACATTATGTGAGTGTTGGTGAGGCTGTAGATCGGCTGACAGCTCCAAGAGTAAACCACATGTTCCAGGATCTCAGCGGCACCTTTCGTCTGACAGTACAAATATTCTGCACAGACAATCCGCCAGACTGTGGCTAAAACGCAATTTCTTCTTGAGTTATGTCTTGTTTTTCTTTCAAGATTAACATATACACTCTCTCGGCCTCCTTCCTGATTTTTAACCTCAAGCAACCCATTTAACCAAAATCAGTTTGTCTATTTCCACTTTCAATAATTTCGATGTCTTCCGTGAGCCCCTAGCATCACCCGTACAAGCGCAACGAGTCCATCAGCCTGAACAATCCCTTCTAACGCCACCGTCTGAACGGCCGTTCCCCGTTTAAATGAGTGACAGCCGTGAGGGCGACAGCTCCAAAGCCAGGCGAAAACAACAGCGACCGTCACACACACAAAGATTCTTTCTGCCCACCGATTATCAGCTTGAAATGCAATTTTATGCATTATAAGCGCACAAACCGCCACCCCCTCTCCTCAAATCGCTTTCAGAGCAAAAAGGCCCCAGACACACGATTACCAGTCAACTAAACAATTGTCTCTCCACCCTGCCGGTCGTATTTCCCCGGCCCCTCCACGGGAGCCGTACAGCCGGGCCCCTGCCGGCGACAGAGGTGACGACGGGCGTCAGGAGCTCGGTCCGGGCCGGCGGGTGACGTTCTTTGATTTTTAACCATTAGAGAGTTTTCATAGAGCCGCAGTCAATTTATTTTATTTATTCTAATGAGCAGCATTAATGGTAACGGGGTTAGCGGCGCTCGGGCTCATCGGGCCGTTAATCACACGCCGCAGACACTCGCAAATCAACTTCTAACAGCAAGCACTGAATCAAGCTCAATGGAGCGTGCGCTCCTTCACAATTTATGATCTTTCAAATTGCATCTTTTCAACCATTAAATTGCAAGATACCATAAATTTTTATCTCCTCTCCTTTAGTCCCGGTATTCGTTCTGTCCCGTGAAAAGCAGAATGGTAGTAAATTCGGGGTAGTTAGAAAGAATTTAAGCTCTGTCTCTTGAAAGGAAATCGGAGCATGGGGCGAAGGCTGTTAATTTGCCATTGAGGACAAATACCGGGAGTGATCAAATTTAAGGTCTCAACGGGAAGCTGAATTTGGTAGGCAGCAGTCCTCTACAACCTTGAGTCCACTTCCTGTGGGTGATATTTCCTGTTGGACGTCGTCTGTCACATCTCACTGGCGTAGGGAAAGAACGGGTCTGGGTCAACAAAAGGGGCTGTTTCACTGGAGTGGGATGAAAAACTTAAGTGGGAGGGATTTTATAGGGCTTGAGATATGGAAAAGATCTCCGCTATCTGTCACTCTTTCAGACGTGTTCTACTCACTTGAATTTTTTATGAAATAACACCTTATTGCAACAGTCCACCACTTGTCACTTACGGGTCATTAGAGCATTGGTTCTCAAACTGGGGGCCCCAAGATAGATCCTGGGGGGGAGGGGGGGGGCACTGATAATGTGGCATATTATGAAGTAATAGAAATGTGTCATACATTTTATGCAATCAAACATCAGAAAAATAAGACCACCAACCAGAAGAATTGATGTTCCAGCCTTGCATAACGAAACAAGCACGTATTCATTTAACCCTACGCCTGAACCCAACTAAACAGCGTAATAACACGAAAGTTACAGCAAGCTCACATTACACAACTTTTGGCCAAATTCACTGTTTTTTGGGGAAATAAAAACACTGTACTTTTTAAATATTGCTTTAATTTCATTGGTCCAATTGGGATTTACGGTCCCTTTTTACACGTTAATATAATGAATAATTCATATATAATATATATTTAATGTGCATGATGTCTGATGTAAAATCTGAACCAGTTGAGAATCATTAGAGAATAAATAAGGACACGGTCTGTGATAAACTATTGTCACGTAAAAGTGAATCTGATGGAATGGCCATTTACCTCCCGAATGAAAAGCAAGCAGCCAAGAAGTTGCACAAACTCCCCCCTGCTCGCAGTCTAAAGGGTGTCATTCGAGAGGCCATTGAATGTAACCTGACGAAGGTGGAAAACAAGCTACTTACCCGCACCATACTGTTCTAAAGGGATTGGAATAATTGTTTCAGATTACATCTCCTGTGGCAGAGAGCAGTAAGGAACACACTTGTCAAACAATACGGTCAGATTAGCTGTTTCTGATTGGGTGCATGTGAAAGCGATCGTACTCATTACAAACCTAAGAAAAGAAACAAAAGATCGCTTTAAAGTGACTTAATTATCCACAAAAAGAACGGAGTGACAAAGCCAGGAGCGGAGCGCCGAGTGAAGGGTTAACCCTTTAGCTCCGGGAGAAACTCTTTAGCCACGGGAATCAAGTCACGGGACTGCAGGGCGCCAAGTACGAGCTACGCTGCTCGCAGCTGATTGGTGGAGGAGAGGTGGGCTATAATGTGAAAAAGCTGAAAGTGAGCAGTTAAAGAAAATTTCAAGAGACTTCCTGAAATCAAAGTTAAGATGCATTTTTATAGCCAGCAAGTGGCTGTCGTGGTGAGCGGGTCAGAGGTCACTAAGTAACTTCACAGGAAGTGTTTATGTCAAGTTTACTTTTAAAGCACTTTTTCAAATTTGCATTGTATCAGTGAAGCTGTTCAAGAAAACAAAGAAGAAAGACACATTTAAAAAATTGTTTGACTGTAGTCAGCTAAACCAAAGATCTTAACATTAACAAGATGCCGTTACAATTAATGGCGAGTAATGCAACGCTCAATATGGCCGCTCTATCGAAGAAAGTCCCGCCTTCCGGTAAAACGAGCCAATCGGCAATCAATAATTAATAAAGGGGCGGTGCTCACGTGAGGCGCTTGCCATCCTGTGCGCAGGCGCAGTTTCGACGTCGAAAATCTTTGATTTTAGTGCAATTTAAAATTAGCAAACTACAGTTACGATACAGTTCATGTTTAATTATTGATCAGAAATATACTGTTTAATTGTGATTTTTATAGCGATTTTAGAAATATCTGCCTTGTCCCAAGGAGATAGGACTGTGGACTATATGGAATAATATAGTGAATGAGATTTTTGACAGTGTTGAACAAATGTGTGTTTATACTTTCTTACAGTTTGAGGGCAAAACTGTTATTAGGTTTATCAGACAAAATTTAACCTACACAAAAAATAAAAGCAGTACATTGAGCTACATTTCAAGATACTAGCTTTTATAAAGAAGCCCTTAAATATCTGCATGAAAAACATTTTTATATACAAAACCATTAAACATATTGCAATGAAGTTTTCTTCTCAACTAAGTGGCCACACAATCTAAACCTCCAGCATTGTGAGCACAGATACGGTAGCTTCTATAGGCTTCTATGATTTAGGTGTAAGGTAATTGTCTTCACTAAAGTGCTCTTAGAGCAACTAATAAAGATCCAGCACACTCTCATTTTCAAGGTCCATCAAATGTCATACGTGTTACAATGGCTAAATTGCATTTCAGTCCGAGACAGCCGAGAACTATTTCAACATAAAATGCAAAGCAATCATATGATAGGGTGGATGGAAATGAATACCTGTGTGCGGACTTCATATTAACTTGTCAACTTTTCCCGGATGTCCAAAAATACAATACACAGAAGAGCCGGAGTAATGCAGGGGATATTATTACTGCAGGTAACAGAGGTAACCAGACGAAGGGTATGAAGAAAGAAATGGCGACTTAGTAAAACATGACCGTGACAAACATGAAATGGGGAATCACAAAAAAAAGTAGCAAAAAATCCTGCAAACACCATATATACAGTACTGACTAACTCGCCTTCCTATTCATTAAAATGACTTATTTTTCCTTATTACACGGCGTGTTGGAATGCTTGATTCAGATTGGCCAGTCGCGACATTTGCAGGTTCGTTATTCCCAGATAACAACCTCTCACAACAAATAACACACAGCAACACGGATGCAGAAAATCATTTTTACAGGTTTTTTGACAAATTAAATGTCTTTTAATAACATATAAGGCATAATATTTACAAATTATTATACCAAATTGCCTGTTCGTGACATTTCAATGTCATTTCTTACCTTACAACTGAAAGTATGTGGCTGGATTCTGCAAAAATGAGCTGATTAAATATTTCAAATTCACATTTCATGTCCAGTTATTTTCTCATGTGGCAAGTAGCCGTATAATAAGCGGGATAACTTACAAGCAACCGGCTGTTATTGCGAAATAAACCCCTTCAGAGACACTTCTGCGATAACAACCGGGTGCCTATCCCTTACATAAGGTTGAAGTGAAATTTTGTTGAAATGTAATCGTGCTAAAATAGTATTATTCCTAAATTGTTCCTTAATTGCCTAATAAAAGAAACAGAAGTACTTAAATATATCACCAATGTTTCGTTGAAAATGTTCAAGTTCGCTTTTATTACATGTGTAATTGCAGATATTATTTCCGGCACTAATCGTACAGAATGACCCGGGAGCATAAGGATCCATCTCTCCAGGGAGGACACTAAAACCGGCCTGGCATCACCCACACACAAACATTTAAATACGAGGCGATGTATTCATGATGCCTGTGTGTGTTTGTGGACAGACATATGGACGCTCGCAGTGTTTCCCTGCTGAGGGATGGTGGAATTTGCATGGGAAACTATAAGTGGCAAAACAAATAATAACGAAAGGCATAAAATCCTGCAAACACTGACTTGATCAAACAATTACAAACCATCTGGCTTGTTAAATCCAATCTGCTGGCCAAGTCCTCACACCGGCCCAATCTGCAGTTACTGACGCAAGACATCTCTGCATCTGGGGACCAACTTCACACAGGTGAGTGAGGATGGGCAGAGGTTGTGCCAAGATACACACAGCGTGAGAGAAAAAAAAACAATGCTCAATGATACCAGAGGGGAGAACAGCAAGAAAACAACTCTAATCTTGAAGATCTGTTTAGTTATGACTCAATAATGACCGTTTAACTAGGTGTAAATAATAATATTTAATACATCAGACCACAACACGCTGTGATGACTTAAGTCTGAAGTTCATATACTGATTGTCCAGCTCTCACACAATCAAACTAATCATACGACACACATGCATATTCACTACCTGTGAAATCAACAGAACACGCTGGACCTGTTTTCAGTCACCATTCAATCAAAACTGAATATGTTTAAATGGGACGTTGCAGTGTTTATTACAAATGACTTATCTTTTTCTTCCATCATCACAGAGTCAAGTACATTTTATTCGAATTCCAGAAGCTGTTTCACTAATACATGCATCACGGCACTAAAGATAACTATCGCAACTTCCCTTTTAGGCCAACTTGAAGATGAGAAGACATCGGCAACATAAAGAGTGAAATGTTACAGTACTGTATACTGTGCCGTAAATACAAAACATTGCATTCTGAAAAAATATTGCAATTTTAGTGCACAGTGTACAACAGAGCTTTGAACAGTAGCATGCTGGTCTGTAGACACATAGTACTGTTAGCATAAACAACAATAGAAAGTATTTCATTTTGTGTAAATATTTCGTAACGTTTGGCAGTTGAGACATTTATAGACGCTTATATTACCAAATTCTTTTGTCACACAGGAAGTTGAAATCACTTATGCCTTAAAATGAACCATGTTTTAACCCCAGTTTTATATGTGGTAAAACCTAATTTACTATGGTATTTGTAATTAAACTATAGTGAAAAAATCCCCAAAGGGTCTCAGAAAACAATATGCAGTGTACTATTTTTTAAGATGACGATTTTACAGTATTTTACTGTTTAATTTTACAGTCAAATTACAGAAACGTACTGCAAATTGACATGTCGGTGTGAAACAACATTTAAAACAACATATCAATTTGATTATACATAAATATTATTTTATGATTATGATACGGTCAAACTTTAGATTATATTTGTACTTTTATTTGCCTCAATAAATGACTGCGTATAGAGTATTGGGTTGGAGCGAAGTAGAATAACGTCTTAGGCATTTCATATGTGCTTTATATTTATTGATAAACAGCCAATAAGCAACTAGTTAACAGAGAGAATTAGGCCCTAACCTAAAGGGTTACCAATACTTCTCTGCTTATTCCTGTTCATTTGGTCAAGAGTCCTGTGAAACAGAATTTTAAAGGCCAGGGTATACTAGAATTTCTGCGTACGTATCTTTATCGCGACCAGTTCGACACATGCTCAGTACCTCACCGAGTGGGCCGATTCAAAGATTTTTACAATTTTACACATGCGCTGTTGTATGGGGTGTGCGGACGACCCCGCGGACCCTCCTAAAGAAAAAGATTACGTCATGCGGGCGGCACAAAGACCTGGGCGGCCAGATTATACTTTGGGCTTAACACTGAATATGGAAGGTCAGTTTAACCACATTGCATTGGTCAATTGCTGGTCATCACAGTGCTCCATGCAGTGGCGGACTGGCCGTCTGGAGCACCGGGAGTTTTATCAGTGGCTGCTGCTCAATGTGGGCTGGCCCATTGTAAGGATTTAAAGAAATAATAATATTTTCTTTTGCTCACTTATTAAAGTTGTGATTTCTGTGCCCTAGCCACAGCGGTAACAGTGCTCGTCAATGTCAAAAGCCAATCAAACAGGGTTTAGAAAACTAGCCAATCGAACTGAAGAAGACTGAAATTCGGTAGGTGGGCGCTAAAAGAAACCAACGCTGCATCTGAAATGGCCTACTTCCATACTATGTATTAGGCGAAAATGAGTATGAGTTATGTCCGAGACCCAAGTATGCAAAAAGTAGTAGGCGAGAAATACCCGGATGGTCAACTACTTCTGCTGAGATTTGTGAGTGTGGATCTGATGGACACGTCTCTACCCCATGATGCCACAGGAGCTGAGCAACGGTCAAATATAGAAAGTAAATCAAATAAACATAATGGAAATCTTTAAGGCGGACGTCCGTTTTAATGTAAAATAAATGAATTTCTCGTGAATCAATTATGTTTTTATCAACACTCATGTATAGGTTGATGTTAATACGTCATAGGTCAAAGGTACTTATTTCCATTCAGTACGTACTGTCACAGTATGCGATTTCGGACGTATCACAAGTGTGAATTCAGTTTGATGACTGTGAAGTAGTGAGATTTGGGAAGTCAAACATAACAAAGCCAAATGTTTAACAATCAAAATGAGAAACGGGACAATTTAAGACTTACTAACATCTTACATAAGATGTTTAACGTGCATTCGACTTAACATGCCTAGAAACATAACCGATCGCATGTCGTTTATAGCAGCGGTTCTTGATCTTGGTCCTCGCGACCCCCCGCTCTGCATATTTAGTATGTTTCTCATATCCGTTCAGAGGTTTGTTCAATGTGACCGTATAAATCACTGGATATTCTGCCGTGATTCCAGTTGGAAATGAGCACAAGATTTAAAAGGCATTAAAGTGCACAAGAAGTATGTACATCTCATGATTACGGCTAAAGAACACTTGATATTTCTGTAATAAGTTTGGTCTGTGTGCGTGAAGGTGCTGCAGGCAGTCGTGTAGCGCAAATCTCCTCAAACTTCATCTGATTTCCTGTGTGGATAGAGAAGAGAGCAGTGAACACTGTCTAGGGATCATATCAGTCAATACACAGTTCGTTCATGAAGTGCTCTTCTTATGAGCTGGTGATTTACAGTAAATATGCAGAGCCGGGTGTCACAGGGACCAGGCTTAAGAATCGCTGGTTTTATACCATTCAAGCCATAAAATAAGCCTGTTTAAGTTATATAGTGCACTTAATTAACATTGAAGAATTCAATAGAATTAAACAGAACTATTATAACATGCAATGAAATTACTATTTTTGGTCAAATTACTATTTAATGTACAGTTTTATAATGCTTATTGAGGCTACTAAGTTATTAAGCCCAAAGCGTGAATGTTTCTCTCCTCTCTTATCGGCTTATAATTCTAAATGCTCACTTTTGTTTAGACTTGTATGTTGATTTTGGACTTTCTATTTGATGTAATAAAACAAGAGTTTTTAGCAAAGTCTAGTCACACCTTTTTGGCAGCATTTATGGAAAAACATTACCCTACATTACACTGACATGTTCAGGCATGCTTTTGTGTAATTCTGATGTCTGTTTGTTGCTTAGACCGCACTGGCCTTCACTGTTTAATGTTTGTTGTTTTACTGGCTTTGCGATGTGTCTTTAAACGGTCCATTTGTTTCTAAATCGTGGTGTCATAGAATGATTTGTGCATCGATAAGCTGGTGTATTATGTTGAGAGCCGGGTGTTGTGGGCTGCTCCTGGTGAAGAAGTCCAGGGCCACTTTTTAGTCCCAATCTGCCCCTGTATACGGAAAATGATAACAGCATCCTGTGCATCATATAACCTACATACAGCAAAACATAAAAAAATTGTAGGTACGCCACCCAAACAATCCAGTGTCCTGAACTCATCTTCAAACATGAGTACAAAAGGAAAAAAGAAAAGAGGCATAAAAATACGCCAGCCAAAGATTGACACCTTCAGAGAGATGATGGCAAAATGACACATGAAATGCATACGGAGATTGTGTGGATATTTATATATTCATAAAAAGCCAGAGGGAGATAAAGAGAGAGGAACGAGGAGAGCTAGATTGCAGCAGACACATTTTAAGTGTTAAACCAACAGTGATCTGAATAGCAAGCGTGTGTGTGTGTGTGTGTGTGTGTGTGTGTGTGTGAGGTGCAGCTGTGGCGTTGTAATAGGTGGCGTAATTGTATGATGACAGCGTGTCTGTCTGTTCTGTGTTCTCCTGGGTATTGTGATCATCTTTGACAGGTGATGCTGCTCCACTGGGAAACAGTTTTATCTCAGAGCACCACTTATTTCTTCATATAAACACACACAGGCTCTGTCACCAACCGAGCAACGCATCCTCAAATACACACAGTGAAGTGTGCGATAATATTTTATGTTTGTGACAAACTTTTGTGCAGTGACCACCGACTCTCCAAACAATTTAAACGTTGCATGCTGGGTTTATTGATACTTACACGATGCTTGTTACGCAATACTTGAAAGAAAAAATATATGAAGAGTGATAACTAATAATCATGTTTTTTTGATTGTGCATTCCAATTAATATCAATCAAACTGGAGTTGGTTTCTTTTTATTTAAGCCATAATAACAAAAAATCTAATTTTGGAACCAAATTCGTTTTTTGTTACATAAACATCCATTCGTAGTATGATAAGTAATACAAACTGCAACACTCTTTCCAAGGTATATGCAGTACAGTTATAGAAGAATTCAAGGTTAAAAAAATTAAAAGGTTTTAGACATTTTTGGGTAACACTAGTTTCCAGAGCCCTTGTTACACGAAACATATATTTACTATAGAATCTACTTGCATGGTTACACGTAACTATCCCTAAACCACACCCTAACCATATAATATATATGTAGTTGATTATTATTATTATTAGTACTTCAATATATGAAAATGAAGTGTCACCAATTTGGTTTTAGAAAATTGAAATGAGAATTGTATAATCTCACGAATTTAACAACACTAAGGAAAAACAAAATAGTTATCATACATGTAGAGTTTGGTTCCAAAATGAGATAATTCACTCATAAAAATTCAAAAATCATGTTTTTTATTATGTTATGTTTGTTTTTGTTATAATGGCTTGAGTCAACTGCAGTTTGATTGATATTAAGTGGAATTCACAAAACATTTTGGAACCAAACTCTTCATATAGATGTGAATATATAAAAAAGAAAAGTACATGAACATACATGTGAATACATGAACATGAATATGAAAGATTATTATTTAACATTGTGATTTATTTCCTTGATATGGTGGTTATGACCGTCCTCTAGACAAATATGATTCCTCAAAACTTCAGCAGAGATTCTTGCATAACCTATTTTCTAAGAAAAGGCCGTATAGCAACACATACAGTTACTATCTAACAGAAACCCTACTGAGGTACATTACAATTCTTACCATTTACTATATTAGAAATTAAACCTGTTTGCATTTATTGTACTTTTCACGTTTGACGTTTAGTCGCAGTCAGGCTTCATCAAATTCATCTGTCACGTGCACATAAGCAAACGACACCACGGAGAAGCGCATAAACCTTATTCTACCTCTCTCTGTTTGAAGGTGAAAGCCCATAATGCACTTTTTCTCACTCCTGTGCTGTCTTTATATAAACGACAGTCGTAAAACACGCTGTGCGCCTGAATACCTGCAGCACAACATCCAATCCCGTATCTGCGTATTACCACAGAAAGACTTCAAATGCTTTCTACGCTCACGCAACGGGGCACAATGCAACAAAACGAGAGAGACCCAAATCTGATCGGATCTATTGAGAAGCGTCTAAGGTGCTAATACATATTTATGGGGACGGTAGGATTTGCAAGTGAATACAAAGGTGTGTGGATTAGAGGAGGAGGCTGGGATGCTAGTGTCCTGCTGTGGGTGTGTGCTATCTGATCTCTCTCTGGGAGAGACACACACTACGGTCTTATCTTTACCTACACTCTCAGAGTTTACAATTTCTCGCTTCACTGGAGCTTGAGCAGGGCTTGTTAGAGCAACAAAAAGAGAGAGAGAGCCAGAGGGCTATGGCGAGCACAAAGCGGCACTCATCTCTCTGGACGGAGCATTTCCACTCCTGATAACGGCAAGCTTGTGTGGCAGCAAAATGCTGACGGATCTCATGGCGCTAAACTGACCCACCGGCTAATGATACGAGGTCAGTGATACCCGGAGAAAACTATCCGTTTGCATTCTTATTCATCCTGATGGAAGTTCTGGTCTGGATACAGGTGTTTTTTTGAGCCAATCACCTGAAATGTAATTGTCATGTGATTCGTGACAACTCTGACTGCCTGTGCCTGATAGGACATTAACTAAAATACAACAACAATTAATATTTCAGAATATCAGAATACTAAGACAAAGACAGATGGTAGAACAGATGCAGATGCTAGAAAGATGCTCTTTAGAAACAGTAGTTATCGGAGTTAACGTCAACACCTTTAATAACAACAAAGAGACATCAACTAATCATAAAAAAGACGTACACTTAAAAGGACAAGTACAGAAAGTACAGAAACCAAACACTTTTTCATTCCAGAAGTCTAAGGATATGATTAGGCAACAATGTACTAAAAATATTTTACTTCGCGTTTGTTCGTCTGTTCAACAAGGTCCTAAAATACTGCATTATGGATGCCAAACCAGTAGTTGGCGATGTGACTTGGCAAAAACCACCATGTCTGTGTACATACACAATGTTCAACATACAAACAATCAAAATGGCAAATTCATTGAGGAATTTTGCCTGGACTAACAATCAAGTAAGTTTATTCCTACAAGTGATCCTGGTCTATAAAGTGGCTGAATGTCAGGAAAATGTGGAGTAGTCCACCATTGTATTTTTGGTTTTTAAAGGAACACTTTAGAACTTTTCCTCACGACTCCCCATGTGGTTGAGAAGCGCAATTGTCTGTTACCAGGGTTGTAAATGATGTCCCCGTATAAGCTCTCCAGAGGACAGCGCAATACAAGTGAATTTATTTAGCTGTTGAAACCGGCGAATGCAGAAACATTGTTTAGAAACCATCTTCAGCAGGCAGGCGATGGGCGGGATGTGTATAGCTTACAGAGTTTGGTTGTAGTTGTCCAGTTAAGAGTTGTTCTACCACTTGAATCAGTGAATAAGAGACATTATTTTAAGGTAAAAAACTACAAAGTGTTGCTTTAAGTACTTGCTTTAATGTAAAAGCCAGTTTGAACAGGCCAGGTCAAAGGACACACTGCCGCCAAATCAGCAAAATGTTGACAACTAATGGTTTGATGATAGTGTTACAGGGGGACACAATATTTCTAATCAGATCTCGGCTATTAGACAACAAGATGGGTCTCTTTGCGTTGAACGTCTGTAGAAGGTTCGGCGGAGATTCGCACGTTCGTGAGGTAGGCAGGAAATGTAGGAGGCTGTCTGAGATTGAAACATTCACCCACTGTGAGTAAATAGTGACTGGGCCAATTTCATCAGACACAGAAATGCTCCCGGTGACAGCGCCCACATTGTCCCCCCTACCAACTGCACGCAGCGAAAACTGAAAATAGAATTTTCTTGCCGCAGTAATTATCTGCATTGTTGGCGAGTATAAAGAGAATAAAGGGCATGAATGTGTCCCGGTCAATCGGATTCTGTCAGTTCAAGCTGAATTGGGTACACACATGCGCGGCGCTTGCCAGATCGTAATAACGAAGCTGTTTGCATGGAACGATTTCCCCTACGCAGCTCATCAGCGACAGTGAGAGTCTGTCAGCGCGTTCACAGACTGACACGGCTTCCGCATCTGTGGCTGTTATTAGCGCGTCTCTTAAGACAAGCTCAATTATCTGACACTGCCCGTAATTTTCACCCCCCTCTCCGGCACAATGTAAAGTTCCTCTGCTTTATTTCTCAAGCTGTTCATTTAGAGGAGAAAAACAAGGAGAGAGACGAGGGTGGGAGGAGGAGAAGACTTGACGAGATAAACTGAGGGAGGGAAAAAAACAAGATGAGTCAAAAACTAATTTGATGCTTACTTTACAAGAATAAAGAATTTGGGAGGACGCTTCATCAAGTATATGTGGAGGATATCTGAACGATAACTTGATGGATGGGTATCAAATAAAACAATGGCTTTGCCGTTTATTTAATGTTGGTGTTGATTATGGATAAGGAGCCATTGTGAACATCCATTTTTCTGCGCATAACCTTACGGCAGTCCTGTTATCTCACAAAACTGCACTCCTGTGTTTTATTTCTGTGACACACAACTTCTCTTACACACTCGTGTTTAGTTGACTGAAAGCTTAATGTTGAAAAAGTCCAGTGGCATGATATGCATCAACTGCCCATAGCAGGAATGATTGAGGGGTAAACAATATGCAAGAATCTTAACAACTTGAATGAAGGATTTGTAAAACTTCAAAGCAAAACATTTACTTTCTATCGACTCTGTGCAACGTCCCAACCCAGCCTGACAGGTTCACCTCACACCAAAGCGACACCTGCTAATGCTCGGCTTCCAGTTGCTGTGGGAACCGCCGCAAAGCGGTAATGATGGCAGGTCTAACGCTGTATAAGAGCAGTAACGCGTGTAAGAGAGGGCAATCATCTTGAACCCACTTCTCCCTCGGGTACACGCTAATGTGCTAAGGAACGTGTGCTAATGCGCTACAGCCTGTCTGCTGAGCAGCAAGCGACTGTCAACACTGAAATCTCGCCCATTTAGAGACCGGCCTAATGCGAGAGATAAGCCCACAACAGCGGGAGGGAGTAGACCGAACATCTTGGAGAAAATAGATTCGATCTTGGGGGTTGCGCGCGGACGAGACGAGGGAATTGTGTGCGAGACGGGCTTTCAGAAGAAAAGTGTTCCTTCATGTAAAACACCCTTTCTTCCATCCACTTACTCTCTGGCATTTTCAGCAGTCTGGAGCGGGCACGGACCGTCGTCGGGGTCAGTCCCTTAAAGAGGCCTATTCAGTAATCACAGGTGCTCTTCAGACTCACGTCTCAAAAGAAAGAGGTGTTTTTTAAGTTTCCACATCTTTCTTTTGGTTGCGTGAAACGCAACGACCTTGGGAGTCAAATGAATCTGTATGTGTCTGTCATTCGCAGACAGACCCGAGCGACGTGTTCCCTGAGCACAAATGGGATGGAGATTGTTCTGGCCCATGGGGCAGCTCTGAAGAAGCTGATGGTGTCGCACGAGCGCCGAGGAGGCCGCTGTGCAGCGTTTTCTCCTGCTGGATGGACGACTGTAATCAAAACGAGAAAGTCTTCTGTCCAGATTACAGTCTTCAATCAGTCAGCCAGGGAAATGATATGTACATCGTCCTCCGTATGAATGGTACTGCCTCACGGACATTACCCGTGTCAACGTTGCCAAAGACGTGACGGGAGATCTGGAGAGCTTTCGGCCACCTGCCATTCTAAAGGCAAGGGGTTAGTTTTCATTTCTTTCAATGGGTTCTCCCGGCAACTGTCGCCATGGGGACCTTGTCCCGACCTCCTTCGATTCAGAGGTTGACACCGTTTAATGTACATTTCCACAAAACTGAGACGATTTCCGCTCTTCTTCTTGTTGGCAGAAATTCTCGCTGTCTTTGAGTGAATAGTTTCTGAGGCACTCGCAATTTCACTTTGAGGGGGAAGTGAAAAAATTTAGCTTTCAGAGGGACTGTAAATGCAATATGGAAAATAACTACATACATATATGAGCTGCACATGTTTGGCAAAAAACTGATTTTGGTCAACTGTTTGCTTTTGCAAATTATGTTTTACCAAAAAAGGTGACGTTTACTTTGTCTGAAGAAGATGTGAGAAATGTCTGCCTATGCAAAACTGTGCTATGCGGTGTTGCCAGGGTGTTCCGAGTGGTTGCCAGATACTTGCAAAACAACCACCCAAAGTCTCTTTAATAAGGTTTAAGATGTTTAGGGTTGTTGCTATTTTTTTCATCTTGGCACGGTGAAAACCCTTTCGATCACTCCGAAAATAGCACCCTTACCTCTCAGGTAATAGTTTTGTTTTGTCAATAGTCAAGTAAAAGGTTTGTTCACGTCCCTAACCCTAAATAAGAAAGGAATAGCGATGCTTGCCAAACACCACTAAAGCAGTAAAACAAAGTATTCCGGAATCGAACAAACCGAAATGTGCTCTTTAAAACGATGTCTGCATCAAAGTATCGCTTAAACAACTCTTAAGCAAACAATGATGACAAAGAATAAACTATTTAAATGTTCCTCCCTGGTAGAGTAGAGAGATACAAAACCTGTAATTTCCTCTGAAACAAGAAAGCACCTAATTAGACCCTGTGAATAGAACACACCTCTTGGCCTGAGCAAAACATATCACGCAATTGCAGCCCAGGGTGCTTTCGTTCTTCCCCCCTCCCTCTTTTTCGAATTGCGGATCGCTCAATCTTGTGTCCACCCGAACACCGCAGTTTAATGCAGATTACAAATAATGGCAGGAATCTTTCAGGCAGAGACAATACAGAGCAAAGCATTCTGGGACTGCGGGAGCATCGTTTGCATAATACCCACCTTGTCTCAACCTCCACAGGTAGCCTACCACATTGAGACCAACCCTTACACATACAACACTTGCATCACAGAGTTTCTATGAGTTATTCTTTCTCTCTCGCACACCCTTGAGCCTAGCTGGCACTATGGGGTGAGGTCACTCAATTGTCTCTGCTTTGAAGAAAAGGGGGAGAAATCATTGACCTACAGCAAAATTGGCCATATTCAGCCTGTGGGAATATCAGGTTATTGAGTTGGTCCATGCTGAGTCTACTAGCCCGCTGAAAGCGATCGGCTTCAGCGTACGCCAGTTCTGCGGTTGATCAAGGACACGCATGTGCGATGAATGCAGAGAACTCTCTCTAAAGACACTTAGAGGAGAAACAAACTCTCAAACAAAAAAAGCCTGAATCAATCAGTGAGGGATCATGACGCTATCTTTAAGCAAACATAGTACTAGGATATATCGGCCCTAATCATGTTTTTTAAACTATCGGACAATAGCCGATTATTGGCAGATATATCGGTGCATCTTTCCTTTTAAAATATGTGATGATGCATATGTGCAAATTGTGATGATTGAGATACCTTCTTGAAGGGATTGCAAATATAGCCCCCTAATACGAAGACCTTCCTTCGAAGATTTTGGCTTTGGGATGTCTGATAGGCTTTTGATTGTTGGTGGCAACTATATCTTGAACTGTGATGTGACACTAGGCTGCAGACACAGAAAAATAAAAGTATAGCATAGTAGATGGTGAAACGATGACTGTTGCCGTAACCAAAGATTCATTGAATTATGAGCCACAGTTATTATAAATGGAGGTGCTGTTTAACTATACTTCGCTTTATTTATTCATTTATATCGGATCACGTAACAAGGCCGTGTTTTAAATATAAGATTGCGATGTTCAGATATGGCAGGGATTCTCACGTCAGACATGTGAATCTACATTAGGCCTCCATATCAACACATTTACTGAGCTGAGAGACACCATGGGTAAAAATGTGTGTGAATAGCACAAAGTGGCTGAATGAACACAGAGCACATGGCACATGAATACAGCTCTCAGAACGCTTCTTAAGACCCTCCTCGCAAAGTTGTTGCTCTTT
This sequence comes from Barbatula barbatula, assembly GCF_947034865.1. NCBI lineage: Eukaryota > Metazoa > Chordata > Actinopteri > Cypriniformes > Nemacheilidae > Barbatula > Barbatula barbatula. The sequence continues at coordinate 23,201,278 of NC_136772.1, forward strand.
CAGTCTCATTGAATAGTGGCCATTTTAGGAAATTACCGTCTCATATTTAACCACCTCAAAAGCGCCAGAAGAGAGAGCAAAAGCGAGGGAGGGAGGCAGTTAGAGTAAATGGAAGAGACCAAGATGAAACCTCTGGCTTTTTGAAATGTGCTATATCCCATAGTAAATATAATAAAACAAACCATTTCTGCAAACTGTTCTCATTATGGTCCCGTTTCTCTCACAGCCCTTTCTTTCAGGAATATCAAATTGTGTCACAAATGCGGCTGAAAATGCCTTTGTGTTATTGGTCTGTGTGCTTTCTCCTGGCCTACCAGATCTTTATGGTTTTCTTATTTGTGTATTTTGCACATGAATTGAAAAAAAGCAGAGCTCAGGTCCAATTACTCTAATTCTAAGTGTTGGACAAAGAGCCATTTGGCACATCAAACCACAAACAGCCCGCAGATGAAAGAGAAAACTTGAAATGACACACACCGTCACGCATCACATGCTAAATTGCAACCACTCCAATGCTTTTACTTTTAAACATACTCGGTTTTACTTTTTGACCATTTCATCGGTTTAGACCAACAAGTGGGTCAGGCTTTGTTTGGTACAAGCACAATATTCTAACAGCATTATTTACATTGTACACATCCGTAAACAGTAAGGTACTAATATTATATACGCTCTGATATGCATCAGGGGAGAATTTAGCTGGCTTTTGATTTGTTCTGAAAACATGGATCAGAATGGTTCTATACACTTTAATAATCCAACTTAATCATGCTCATCTAACAAAGGTAACTACGTTACTTCAACAAATATTTTTTGTAGGAGGAGACAATATACTATTCTGTGTGTACTGAACAAAATTCGTCCACAGCGTGTTGCTTACAAAGATTATTTTGCTGACTGGATTTAGATACTCAAGTTTTTGTCTAAAACTTACCAAATTATGTAAACTCAAAAAACAGAAAGGTTCCCAAGCAAGCACTGTGGCATATTTTGTGAGGTTTTGAATCAAATCTTTAAAAAAAGATTCCTGTTTTAGTATTTGCTAACGTCATTCCTGCAGTTGTCCTTGAAAAAGCTTAGTTGCCGGTTGTATCGAGTTGTTTTTTGATGAATGATGTTTTATGATTGTCACCATGAGTAATGTTTGTGTTTCTGGTGTTGAGGTCTAAGTGCATGAGCCTATACTTCCATCTCTGAAAGTGGATTCAACACAGACTGCTTGAGCAGTTACTAAACCACTGTTATAGTCGGTCTTCACTAAACTTATTTTGGAGTATGTTTATCAAAAAATAATATAAGAAAACTTCATATTTTGGGTTGGGTGGATTTAAATCCATAGTTGGGTGAACTCGCAAAGTTTCAAGTTGGTTCAACTGATTTTCCGTTTTTTATTACAAAGACAATATCAGTTTATATCAATGAACTACTTATTCAAAAGTTGAGTAAACAAGAAAAGGCAAGAAAATATTGAACTTTTTTGACTGATTCGTTCCATCATCCATCCATGTCTTTTATGATGCTATAATTGGCTGTATTTTAAGCTTTTACCCATTAAAAAAACAGATTCTCAACATATATGAAATAATAATTCATTTTGTTTGATTTGCTAATTTGTTTTTATTCAATCAAAATGTAGATTGCTTCTTTTTAAGTAGGCCTATAACTTCAGAGTTCATAATTTCTCATGACACAATCATGCACAAATGCATGTTTCTTGGCTAGCCTTGAGGACATTTTTGAGAGTCATAACTCATTTTCTGGGCAGTGAATTCTCATGTCATCCTATTTGTAGGGGTCTGATTTACACACGTTTTATCAACTTTGAACATCTCAGGGTTTTTTTTTATTCAAAAGTGAATATGTTCAAACCACATATATGTTCTTGGCTATGCATACGCACAATTTAGGATTTTACACCATGATCTCTGCAATTGTATCTCTCCAAGTAACCCACACTTGGCATTTAAAAAAATTACCATATTCCTTTTCTTGTGATAATCTTTTACTTTTGAAGGCTACAAGACCTCCTTTCGTTTCTTAAATTAATCAATAAAAAAGTTAAACAATAGTGGAATGCTGCTTTGTAAAGCAATAATGTCAACAAAATAAAGTTTAGGAAAACTCAAGAAGCGATTGTTGTAAAGTATGTCGATCGTATGTGCGGTTAATGTTTAAGGTTATTAAACCGAAGTTCTAACCTAATTCTGCCATTTTCATTTGAAAAGCTCTCTGGCCTGCCTGAGAGTTTTGGCTTCGGAAACAGTTGACAAAACTTTAAACACGAACTGTCACAACATAACGGATCAATGACAGATAGTTTGATCCACGCAACCGAAGCCACGGACACGCGACAGCTGTTATCTGAGCGCTCCGGCAGAAAGTCCTCCATCCACACCAGAGCGATTTCACTTATCGGTGCTGTAGTGTGGACACACGGCGGGAATCGCATCGATCCGCTGCTTTTACAGGAATATATCACTTCCCGGCCTTTTTTCTTTCCATCAGAAGGAGCGGAGATCAGAAAGAAGTCATCCAGACAAAAGTCACCCATCAGTGTAAACCGCTCGAGCACAAAGGTGAGTGGCCACGTGTGCGTCTCCGCCGTGTGGAGGGCCGACGGGGAATTCTGGGTAAGCGGCGGTAATGGCTCGACTCATTTGGCGGAAAGGTGAGGATCTGATGATTCATGGACCCCGCGCGCACCTCTCTCCACCTGACTTAAGACGCGCTATTACAATATTCAGATTAGCGCGCGCTGGAAATTAATTGGACTAATTAACATACAAGTAAATGATGATACCGTTAACACATTTCATTAACTCAAACTGTCATTTCATGTTCGCCGTGCTCTCCGTATTGCATTACAATGAATCGAATTCATTAAATTATGCAAATGAAAGGTGGCAAGAAACGGACGGCTCCGTATGAGCGCTAATAGAGTCTGTTTTGGCCGGATTTCTGGAGCACATCGACTCAAATTCACCAGCATGTGCTTTTCACATTGATTCGGCGAAAAGAGATTTCAGTGGACACGCTTTTCATGATGACAAAAATACAAGAGATGTTCATCCAAACCAAAGATCATGAGTTAAAAACATCGTGCAGTGATAAACACAGCAGTTCATAAACATCATAATAGTGCATACTATATTAATTGAGACATGGGATGTTTTTGTATTTACAACATATATTTGTCCCTTTTTATGACCTAAAGTAGGCCTACGATGCATTTAAGTACTTAAACAACCGGACTTAAGAAATGCACACTTTTCTATAATATACATTTTAACCACAACCGCGTTGTCACGCAATTCAATTTCCACACAGTTTGATTTAGCATTCAGAGAAAAGAAAAACACTCTCTGATCATAAAATGTGGCGTAGTTGTAAACCTCCTCAAAGAGGAAATTGCTGTAAGTATATTTCCAAATTGAAAATGAAAAAAAAGGGAATGACTTTCACACTCGAGCAGGTCCAAGAATAAACATGTTTCCAAATGCAATTTAAAAGCGAAAAACAGTAGGTGGATGCTCTCTCTTTAATAAATATTTCAACACCGACTCTGTCAGAAAGGAATCCAAATTCATTTAGAGTCACAGGAACTGGTCAGCGGGATTGTCCACTGGCCCTGCCGCTGCTGCAGTGACATCTGCTGGACTTTACACACGCAGGTCAGGTGACCAACTAAAGTACACACTTCTACAGTACACTTGTTTTATTATACGGTCAAAATAAGACACCTGACAACCCGAGGATTGTTTAGTCCTTTTAGTGTGAAATAAACAGCTGCCCTCAAAAGTGGGCATTGTACAATAGCATGAAGCTTTCTTGGAGAAAAGACCAAATAATAATTATAAAAGTGACATAAGATGCTATTTATAGTGAATAAAATCAAATTAGACATCACAAACTAGGAAAACGTAGTAAAAATGCAATCCGGATCATTGTGACAGAAGACCATGCCTTTTATAATCAGAAAACCAAATAGTGTTTCAGTTGGTGTCGTTTGCCTGCTGGGTCTTGTCAATCAAACCATATGAAATGAGATATAGTTTACGAACTTGTTGGCTATGGGAGGTATAAAAACGTATTACTAAAATTGGCAACAGTACTCAATCATAATTAGCTGAAGGAAAAAAATAACAGATAAGAGGAGAATAAATTGTACAGTACCAAATGAAAGCCAAACTTTTACATGAACAGAGAGCAATGAGTGCCTCTCTCAGACAACCTGCAGTAGTACAAAACCTGCAATCTCTTCACAAAATATTCGATGATCAAACTCATAGTACAAGAATAATTCTCCTTTGAGGATGACGATGTTAAGGCGTCAGAGCCTCAACATGGCTACGGTAAGCAGACAGAGTTAAAAAACAAACAAAAAAAAAAACACATCACCACGAACAGACTTCCTACATCATCACAGTTAGGAAGTGATGTGACTTCTCAAAACACGAGGCCCCTCAACTGTTCAGATACTGTCCCACAATGCATTTGGTTGATTTACAGTCTGCCAGTATTTTCCACAGCTCAGGTAGAATTATGCCAGAGCTGCTCTTTTGGTCCTGAAACACAAGTCTGCACATTAACATAAAAGAACAGTTTCTCCACTCTCGCATGGTATCAAAGGGTGTGAATAAAGATGAATTTGGCAAGCTACAAACCAATTCATTTCATATAAACAATTCTTGACTCATACAGTTTTTAAAAAAGTGAAGCCAAAGGTAGTTTGTCCTTAGAAAAGCAGTTGTATACACAAAAAAACCCAGATTACACTGTATATAAATATCATTTTTTGCTGAAAAAGACTTAATTTGCAACAAATGCATCCTAAAGATCTGATCGACCGGTTTGAGAATAACGATACATAAAATGTTTTTAATTACATGATTGTTTATGTTCCCCATTTATTGGGCCTGGGATACCCTACACAAAATAAAACTAGATCAAATAAGACCCCATTCTCAGGAGACATTATAAAGACACAGCTGGACTTTTTCACAACTCCCAACAGCACAATGCTAAACTTCAGAGTCAATCCTTCCTGTCTTATATTTATCCACATTTGAAAACGTACACCACTAATGTCACTTATGACCTAGAGTTAAACTACATTTAAGTTCACCTCAAAAAGAAAACATTCATCACGTATTCACCCTCATATTGTCTCAGACCTGTATGCTGTCGATTTGATCAAGGACACACAAAACATAGGATCAACAAGGACCTTATCCACACATGACAATGCAAAGTCCACGTATCTGTCAAGCTCCAGTCTAAAATTTGACACAAATGCTTTCCACTGATAATCTATGTTTGGAGCAACATTTACACCAATGACGTGTAATATTTCATGAATAGATGCAAACCGGGACTGGGAACATGTTCAGCCTGTCCCTCACACACAGTTACTTCAAGCACCATTTTTCAGAATACTTTTTGTCTTCGTGTTATTCTTGTTATTGTTGGAAGGTGCGATAAAGATGTTTGCATTTATAAAAATGCATACAGGTTTGGTGCAACATGAGGGTTTGTAATTAATGACATTTTTTTCTGTGAACTTGAACATTAGCCACCAGTTACCCACCGCTCCTGCATTCTTTATACAACATGATTAAACCCCATACCAACAAGTACATACTGAAAAAGGTGCTTAAAACACCCCTGAAGAACTTTAGCTTTGTACACGACAGCTTATAATACAAGATAAGGCATTTCAGTGTTGTATGTGAAAAGAAATAATGCTTCCCCATAAAAAGATGACCAAAACCCCCAATAACTCTATATTTGTAAAATATATATATGTGTGTATATATGCATTCACGTAAATGTACATATTTACGTAAAGAAGGGTAAATATGTAAAGGTATAAAAGCAAAGTATATGCGTGAGTGATGTATGAAGTCTGAGGCCGTAGCAGAGGATGTGACATCTTACAGGAAGAGACGGAACCTTAGCAGTCCGACAGTACGTTCAAGTTGCATCCCAAAGCAGCGGTTCCTCCTGTGAACATCTTCCCATCTCTGCGCCACATCCGGCGATGTGATCACTCGGCCATGTCCCCGGCGGACACGGAGACTAACTGCAGAGGAATCTCCGCTGTACCCAGCTGCTCCTGTGAGCCTGAGGTGTTGACCGTAGCATTGACGGTGGCCAGGCCCTGCATGGTGCCCGGCTGGATGTTGGTGAGGATGAGCGTGGTACCCCCCGCCGTGATGATGCTCTCGGAGGACACGGTCCCGCCCACGCTGCCCACCACAGTTCCGCCCCCTACCTTCTTATTCTGGTGCGTCTTTATGTGCTTGGCCAGGTGATCGCTGCGCATGAATCTCTTCGAACACTCCGAACAAACAAACTTCTTCTCTCCTATCACAGAGGGCACACCACAAAAAACGTAAGTAGATGCAAGTAGGCTCTGTAAAAGTGCTGAAGACAGAAAAGCACGAACTACTGTGTGTGTGTGTGTGAGAGAGAGGTTGATAGTACCGGTGTGCGTTCTCCTGTGTCGCTGTAATTCATCGCTGCGTGTGAACCTTTTCCCACAAAACATCCAGGTGCAGACAAAGGGTCTTTCCCCCGAGTGCCAGCGCAGGTGAGCTCGCAAGTGAGACGTCTTTCCATACACCTTTCCACAACCGACTATATGACACACATGCTGCTTCTTCTTGCCCATGTTAGACCCCCTGCAACACATTAGAAAATGTAGTCAGAACAAAAGTATATTAAACACATCTAACGATAAACAATTAAACAACCAAGAAAACTGAGGCTGATAAACAGGCTAAAACCGTAATGTCCAGTGGAACTTTATTTATTTAGTAGAAACTGTAAAACAGACTACTCATAATAATGTACAGGAGCCTCTTTAATGCGTTCAATCTCAATTGTTTTTGGTAGCGTCCCCTTTAACAGTTTTGCAGCCGCCTAAAATTGTCCAACTCGCCCATGTTTCATCACACGTGAATGCATGAGTGAGCAAGATCCAAAAACCAGATGTCTTACTGCTTTAGCCCGGTGAAAGAAACGGCATAATGTCAAAATGCAAACTGTGTAAAAAAACATCTCACCTCCCACCTCCCTCTTTGCAGTTGGGGCAGGTGCAGGCGACCCTGCGCAGCCGTTTGCCCTCCTGGCTCAAGCCCTCCATCTCCTCCTCCACTAAACGAACACGAAGGTGAGAGAGGTCATTGGCATTCAGCGTAGAGCTACTGTCCAGAGGCCACTCCTCCGAATCAGGCTCCTCCTTAATTTGAATATCTATAGAGTATAGTATGATCAGAGTTACACTAACAAAACTGAACTCTTACTGCTGGACTTCAAGAACATCATCTCCCGATCGTTTTACAGGTGCCCTTTCTTTAGAGGGACCACATACATACACACATTTGGCTATTCTTGATCATATACCTCTGTCATGACTGACCTCATCAGAGCACTGAATAGAAAATGACGTCTATCAAAGTTACTTAGCTCTTGGCTTTCACGTCGCAATCAAGACCAAAATCTTAATTTCATATCTTTAAATCATATATTTCTTATTTCTAAAGGAGAAGCATTTCTCAGTCATCTGCAGGCGTACCTCCGGTGCTGTCAGTGTCCTCAGACTGCTGGAACTGTCCCACTGAATTCAAAGTCACCGACTGCAGGTTAGGAATCTGTCCTGACGTCAGGCTGACCTGTGTACCGCCCTGACCCAGAGAGAGCGTCTGCACTGGGGCCAGAGTGATTTGCTGAGTTTGAGCCGTCTGGAGCTGAAGGTTCTGAAGATTCTGAACTCCTTGGACCTGCGGGTATAAAATGGGAACGAAGTTGTTTGGGTAACAGTGGGACAGTGCAGTTTAACTACTAAAAATCTGTTAATGGCTTAACAGCATAGGGACAAAACTAAATGGGGTATGCTAATTGGTGTAACTTGTTCAGCGAGTAAGTCATATCTGTTACGAATGAATTAAAAACAACCAAGTGTCATGTGTCAATGAATCAGGTGTTCTTGCTATGTCTGGTCTTTTAGCATTTCAATTTAGTGTTCCTTCCACATTCGAGGAAGAATGTAAATGGTTCTTAATCATACCTGGAAGGTCTGCCACTGTATCTGTCCTGACGGCGTGACCGTTTGGGCCTGGATGAGGAAGGTACCGGGGTTGATGAGCTGAATGTTTTGCAGGGTTTGTTGGGATTGAGCGGACACCTGACCGTCACCGCTCTGCAAGTGCATCTGCTGCAGCTGGACCACTTGCTGTCCTGCCGACACCTGCACCGCACCCTGACTGAGGTAGCCCGTTCCGTCGCCCTGTTCTCCCGCCGTCGGCTGCGTCAGCACACCCGTGCCATCTATAGTGCTGGCCTGCTGCTGCGAGGATGCAGAAGACGTGGTAGGCACGAACATGTCATTAGAGTTGAGCGTCTGCTGATGGCGTCCCGCTTTTTCAGAGCCCTCCGAATTCTCGATGCCCTGATTGGTCATGATCAGTTGTCCATCGGCTGTGACGCTGGTGGCTATCGCCTGGGCCCCCGAGAGTCCAAGAGAGTCCAGATCGACGCTGTTTATGGGCACAAAGGTAATGTTCCCAGGCAAACCCAGAGGCACGTTCGTGACCATCTGACCTTGACTGTTGAAGGCAGAACTTCCCAGAGAAACCTGTGGGATCTGGTGCACTTGGCCGGACTGGGTCATGAGGTTCTGACTGTTGCTAAGAACGTCCCCAGCTCCCGTGACACTGATGGTCTGAGTCCCGTCGGGTAGGATTTGGATCTGCCCCGAGGCGTCCTGCGCCACAGAGGCAGAGAAACCCAGCTGTCCGTCGGCTGTCTGCACCTGAGGGATCACTTGGTACTGGATGTTAGGCACTGTGCCGGTGGACGCGTCTGTCCCTGATGTTAGTAAGATGGACTGGTTCTGGAGACCCTGCAGGCTCTGGAGAGGAAGAACGTACTGCCCGTTGGACGTGACGATACCCGTGCCGGGGAGATGCAAGACACCGGAATCGTCCTTTACTGCCTCCCACCTGTCAGACGACCCTGTTAACTGCATGGTGATGTCTGCGTTCTACGGGGGGAAAACAGGCGTGTTCACAGAGGACGAACAAGGATGGAAACAAGGAGCTTCTAGGTTAAAAAGATGTCAATGTTATCTTATAAACCCAGTTACGTAGTTGCCCTCAATCAACACTTGTTGTGTAATAACATTTTTGAAAATGTGAAGTGTATAACTTCGTTTGTATTCATTTTATGTTATTGTATCTATAGCTAAAATTGTTTGTGGTTTTATTCCTACTTATTTATAAAACACGTTGGAAAAAAAATGCACCTGGTAGTTCACTAAAGCCTACCGTAATATTACATCATTACATGGTCCCATGTGTTCAGGGAATAATCTAGGTTCAATGCAACTTCAGCATCTGTTCTGTTGATTTCCATATGAAATAATTATTAAAGACTTCATCTCACAGAATGTATTTAGCAATGATTCAATATTCCAACCATGACAGTGTAAAACTAGAAAAGCTGGTAACATACTTGTAAGTCGCTTTGGATAAAAGCGTCTGCCAAATAAATAAATGTAAATGACATACACTTTGCTTGAAGACTACGAAAGTACACAACCTATTGTTAACATGCAACAAACTAAACCCACAGGAATGATGTCCCACAAAAGTTACTCCACCTCAAAGCTATCAAAGCTGGTACTGCTACTGAATTTTTACTTTTTAAAGATTGCGAATACCCCTTATAACTGCTTAATGTAAATGTGATTTTAATTCTTCTTTACATAAATGAGTTCATATAATTAGTGGTAAATTCACAGTGACTTTACTTCATAGTGAATTTCTGCCAAGAATATAAGCACACGTTACCATTTCACATGAAAATGAATGCAGACTGGGGCAATTGTCCATAACAATCTGCAATCTGAGTGTGCCACAACGGCAAGGAAGTCATACAGGACTGAAACAAAATGGGGCTGGATAATGACAAACGTTTTTAAGTGATCTTTCTCGTTTACTTGGACCGAACCCGGAACGGTTCTTGAGTTTGAGGAATAACTTACGCATTTAAGTAAAAGTGTTATACGAGTAGTTGGTGACTTACCACTCCTGCAGCACTATTAGAGTTCGCCCCGTTCTCTCCCCCGGGGGCGGGCGAACCGAGGCCGGTGCAGGTGGCGGCAAGCAGGGCGAGAGGCGAGGGCTGGCCGTCCTGATGAGGGGCGGGTTTAACAATGTAAAGGGGTGGCCACACAGGAAGTACCAGTGTTTTTAAACCGAACAAACTCAAAACTACAAGAAAGCACATGCATTAGAGAATAAGACCGAAGAGGGTTTGATTGGGCTGACCTGCTCCACGCCGCTGCAGTCCTGAGCGCTACTGCTGTCCGCCATCACTCCCGCTTTCACTGGCCCTTAAAGCGCTAATACACACAGAACAACAAACAAGCCGTTAGACTCCGTCCTCCGTGCACGGTTGCCGTGCAAACAGCCTCGCGTATGCCAACGGGAACGTGCAGTTGCTTTATTTCTAATTCGAGCTATTTATCCGCGGATCTTGACCTCGCATATTTACCCGCCAGCTAGCTTTAGCTTAGCCTAGCTTAGCATACACAGAGTCTGCACAAAGATTCAAAGCAGCCATTCCCGCGCTCCTAAAACATCTGCGTACCGGTCATTAATTGATTTTTTTAAAACGCTGATATTTACGTTGTATTACACTCCGAGCATGGTTATTTTAATCGGTGCCTGCGTTCGCTTTAGTCCGGTTTGTTTTTTTCCTAGTTTGATTGACGGCGGGGCTTCCACTTCGCCACCGCGTCACCGACAGGAAGTCCCGCCCTTCAGCCATGCTCTGATTGGTGCTCGCGTTTCAGAGCGCGCCTGTTAATTGGCCGTGTGTGACGTCTGTCATTTTAACCGGATTATTTCCTGTCCCTCGCCGATCCTGTCCGTAACTGAAGTTTTGGCCGTTGGAGGCGTGAACGCGCTTTCCTTCTGCACGCACAACTATTGAACTATTTGTTTTGCTTTTTTTAAAATGTTTATTTAAACCGTATACCCGTATTTTTATAATACCGAAAATGTTTAATTTGTTAGACGTGTTTTTTTCTTTACATATATTGCAAGAATATTTAATAGGTCACTTTGGGCTCTTGTTTTTTTTTCAGGCAAGCAGGAAACAGAGAAGGGGGGGGGGCTGCAGGGGAAACCGGCGACATATCATTTCTCTTTGCCTTACAATTTTATAATCATCTATTAAGAGATTTGTGGTTAAAAGTAAGAGCCACTTCAGCTCTGTCAAGGTTTGCTCAAATGATTAATGATATGCAATTATTTAAGTGGAATGCAGAAGAATCTGTTTGGAGGATGTGGCGGAGATATCATTGGAATAACACTGGTCTGTGTTGTTTGTGTGTTTGTTTGTTTAATATTTCTTAAACACAAATACAATAGTCTTCCTAGTTATTCCAAAGATGTAAGGGCAAAATAACAAGTGGCATAATGAAATGATGTCCCTTCAATGAAGTGAAGTACATTCCAGCATTTACAGAATATGATAGAAATATATTAATTTTATAAAGTCATTTTTGTCACACTTATTTTCTTATTATACTGCATGTACTGTATGTGGTGTGCATGCCTATTTATATCATTTTTATGGTTTAATTATCATTCCATATTGTAAAAACTACAGTCATGAAAACATAACACTTGTAGCAAACGGTTAAAATGTCTCAGTGTAATTGTTTTCTAAATAAAGAAACCATTGTAAACGTGTGAGAAGGGGTTTTGGGGGGCCTCGTGGGATTGATATGTTGGTCAAGCACTGTTAAATGCAAGGCTCTTTAGAAATATTGAAGCGATAGTTCTCCCAACAATAAAGATTATGTCTTCATTAACATTCGGTTCAAACCTGTATGACAAGAATGTTGTTTACTTGAACCCATTCACTTGCATTGGTTTTGCATCCGTACAATAGAGGAGAACAGGTGCCAGTGTTGTTCAGTTACCAACTTTCTATAAAATATATTTAGTAAATGATGACAGAATTTTCTTTATTGTCTTAGAGTGCTAAATATAAAATAATATAAAAAAAAAATATTGGGCCTTTAGTGACGGATCGTGTGATAAAGAACATCCAGGAATCACTTTGTCATGGTGTAAAAAAAGAAAAACAAAAGCATACTAACTTTGACAACTGACGTACCTATGCCTCTCTGATTCATAATGCGCCAAGGGATTTCAACAGCACAGAATGAGGAAATTAACTGAGTAAATTAGACTGTCTGGGGGGCAAATTCGGCAGATTGTTTTGTTATTCACCAGAGAGTTTGAGAGGAAAAAAAAAACTTATTGGAAGTTGTTTCAATAAGCTCCCACCAAGATCCTATAGAAAGAAAAATCACTTTGCATCGTCCTAGATGTCTAGGAGACAAAAGTCTCAGAACTTTGTCTGTAGCACTGGCGTTGCTTTTATAAACGCAGAGAGATTAGTAAGATTGCATTGAGATAACAGCCCAGAAACATTCTGCACTCTCAGCTGCGTTCCCGATCTAAGACTCGCTGTTCTCTGCATCGTTGCCACAGTGTCAGCTCCTCCCTGAGAGTGACCAGAGAGAAGCGTTTTCCTTCAACCTTCAATTCAAACTTGGGCCATTACAGCCAGACTACAAAAGCACTTTCCTTGCACTCAGGGGCTCGCATCAGTGAGTGGGGGATATTTCCAATCACTCCGCTGTCAATCTGAGTGTCAGGTAAACACAGGCTGGCAGACAGAGCCTTTAGAAAGGCCCACATCTGTGGCTCTCGCTCTTCTGCCGTACCCCGCGCTGCCTTATCCACAATCTACCTCACAAAGACTCCCACACTCAAATGGAAAGGCAAAACGCAGCTGTTGTACAATGCCGCACGTATCTAATCTCATATCTTTAGATTGAGGTACTACACAATAAGTTAATTGCTTTGAGATTTTGTCTTGTGCGTGAAAGGATGTGTTTTCGGGCGAGGTGACAAATTGGCTTGCAAACCAAAGAACAGTCTAGTGGGGAGATCGTTGAACAAGAACTTTCAACATGTATGGGGTTGTATTGGTGTCGTTCATTGATCTGGCCCCAGGGTGGGATGTGCACAAGTTACAGTGGTACTTCAGGACACAGATATTGCATCAAGTGGAGAATCACTTCACAAGTGTATTTGCACCAAATGTATGAGTAAGTTAAAATGTGTGTATTGGATGTCAACAACATAAAAGTGACACGGCCATATCATTTGCTATGTGATTCTCTGCATATTTTTGGGACATGACCTACAAGTTGAGAGCCAGTGCTGTAAAAACTAATTCAAGCGATAGAAGTACACTTCAAAGATAGAAGTACAGTCTTCAAGAAAAATTATTTATGCATAGCGTGTACAAATTTGACTCAAAATCGGGGGTTGAGAAACTAGTCGAAAGTTAGTTAAACGCATCTCAAAACTGAGGCTACAAGGTGTTTCAAAAGCATAAAATATAAATCCTGTTATTCATGACCTTTCGGAAATCTGCATGTCTCGTTCGCAGAGAAAAAATTCTGTAATTTGCGGGCGTTTTGTAAAGCACAGAGGTGAGACAAGCTCTCCGTCTACTGGGGTGAAAATAGCCGGGCCTGCTTACAGCGTGAATATGAGTTGTTTCTGAAATTGTCGTATTAACATATTGGAGAAGCCGCTTGCTGGGGCCGATCTGCAGTGCAAGGGACCGCATGGAGAGAGTCCGCCCGGCTGGAGGCTCCCGGTGGCCTGGGTAAATGGAACCTCAATGGGGAAGCTTCAAAATGGCACCACAGGAAAGTCTGTGGCCGGAATATCAAATGTTTCTCAATGACACATGAGGGAAGGGACCTCCATTCGGACACTGACAGAGATTCATACTGCGCTACCAGCTTGGGCTTATGTTTAAAGAAAATACCAGCGACAATTAGGGTAAAATTTTGCTTTTTGCTTCTAAATGGTCAGTTGTAGCTTGTGATCAGAAGGTTGCTGGTTCTAATCTCAGTACCAGCAGGTCATGACTGAAGTGCCCCTGAGCAAGGCACCTTACCCCTGATTGCTCTGCAGTAATGTGTCACGGTAAAAAACTACTTGTAAGTCGCTTTGGATAAAAGCGTCTGCCAAATGAATAAATGTAAATGTAAACGTCTAGCCATGCAAGAAAAAACGCAGCTACCAAAGTAGTTACGACGAAGGAAAGATTCAGATGAATTACCCTGCATTCATAATGCTCTGACACCAGTGAACTGAGATGCTGCTTTCATCTGATGCATGTCTGCAAGTCTGATTGCTAGTCTGCTTCATAGTCTTCTTGTGTGTTTTTTCTTGGCTAATTTCTAGCTGATGAGTAGTACTGGCTTTTCTCCATATATATATATATATATATATATATATATATATATAGAAGTGTGAATTACAGGATCTATGCATTTGTAAGCCAGAAGTTCTTTTCCGCTTTTGATTCAGGACAAAATATGTATGTTATAATAGAGGATATAAACATGAATGTACTTTCAATTAAACATTTTGAATTTTTTAAATGTATTTATTAGGCCAAGCGAACCACTCCATGCGACAGATTGAATGGACCTACCTTAATATTTACAATAAAGGCGGTTGAAAGCTTATTTCTTTTCTTAGTTTGACTATATGCAGAATTTAATAGTTGCATTGCTTTCCATTCCTTATCAAAACCCATAATACCTACATGATATAGGTGAACTTGAATCCTATTTTGCAACTTATTTCACTTTTGCACTGTGCCGTATGCATGGGTGACAGGTGTTTGAAAAGAAATCGGCGGAAATCTCAGAGGTCTTTGAAGTCCGTATTTTCTATGGAATAACTAGCATTGATGAGTTTTTATAATGCCAATAAAAAACATTTTGTTTTCCTTTAACTTTATTGGATAATCTTTATTCTGATGCATTGTTTTTGCTGAATTGTCATGTAAATTTATGTGTTTGTTTCTCTCCATCTCACGACATCTCCATCTCGTTTGTATTTTTGGCTTATTGCTGTTCTGGTATGATTTTTAACAGCAGGATTTATTCTTTTATGAGTGCAGTTCTTTCGTCTCACTGTCATGGTTGGTGTGGTGCCATTGTGGTTTTTGCCTCCGGGCGGAGTGGCACCATCTGACGGATGACTATGACAACATTTGTAGCACAGGCACCAAAAACCAACCACTAATCAGACTTTGATATCTTTAATCCGTTCATTTTTCAAATCTGTTAGGACTAAATCAAAATGAAAGCCGTCCAGAATGAAGAGCACAACCATAATCTCTCTGATGTGTATTTAATTCACTAAAGTTGCAAATGGCTTCCCTCGTTGCCATTAAATTGCGGACATCTCTGAGCAATGACGTGTTGACACTCAAGATGAGTTTTTTGATGTTTTGTATTATGAAGTGCATCTGCGTTGTTCTAAATAACTTTATTATTGTTCCAGAAATGTTAATGTCCCTGTATGCAAAACAAAACACTGTAGCCAAACCGCAGAAAACAACTTTCCATCCTAACTCATTTAGCTTTGACAAACTGGCCTCAATAATGGCTTACAGCTTTGACTAACATAAGCGCAACTTTGCCGTGGGAGTTGGAGAAACCCGACATCTACATACAGTCATGGCCAAAATTGTTGGCACCCCTGAAATATGTTCAGAAAATCAAGTTTTTCTCACAGAAAGGTATTGCATTAACATATGTTTTGCTATACACACATTTATTACCTTTGTGTGTATTAGAACAAAATGAAAACAAGGAGGGAAAAAAGCAAATTTGACATAATGTACCACAAAACTCCAAAAATGACCTGGACAAAATTATTAGCACCCTAAACTTAATATTTGGTTGCACACACTTTGGGAATAATAACTTAAATCAATCGCTTCCTATAACAATCAATAAACTTCTTACACCTCTCACCCGGAATTTTGGACCACTCTTCCTTTGCAAACTGCTCCAGGTCTCTCATATTGGAAGGGCGCCTTTTCCCAACAGCAATTTTAAGATCTCTCCACAGGTGTGCAATGGGATTTAGATCTGGACTCATTGCTGGCCACTTCAGAACTATCCAGCGCTTTGTTGCCATCCATTTCTGTGTGCTGCTTTTTGAAGTATGTTTGGGGTCATTGTCCTGCTGGAAGACCCACGATCTCGGACGCAAACCCAGCTTTCTGACACTGGGCCCTACATTGCGACCCAAAATCCTTTGGTAATCCTCAGATTTCACTATGCCTTGCACACAGTCCAGGCACCCAGTGCCAGAGGCAGCAAAACAACCCCAAAACATCATTGAACCTCCACCATATTTGACTGTAGGTACTGTGTTCTTTTCTTTGTAGACGTCATTCCGTTTTTCGGTAAACAGTAGAATGATGTGCTTTACCAAAAAGCTCTATTTTGGTCTCATCTGTCCACAAGACGTTTTCCCAGAAGGATTTTGGCTTACTCAAGTACATTTTGGCAAACTGTAGTCTTGCTATTTATGTCTCCGTGTCAGCAGTGGTGTCCTCCTGGGTCTCCTGCCACAGCGTTTAATTTCATTTAAATGTTGACGGATAGTTCGCGCTGACACTGATGTACCCTGAGCCTGCAGGACAGCTTGAATTTCTTTGGAACTTGTTTGGCGCTGCTTATCCACCATCCGGACTATCCTGCGTTGCAACCTTTTATCAATTTTTCTCTTCTGTCCTCGTACAGGGAGATTAGCTACGGTGTCATGGGTTGCAAACTTCTTGATAATGTTGCGCACAGTGGACAAAGGAACATCTAGATCACTGGAAATGGACTTGTAACCTTGAGACTGTTGATATTTTTCCACAATTATGGTTCTCAAGTCCTCGGACAGTTCTCTTCTCCTTCTGTTGTCCATGCTTAGTGTGGCACACACAGACACACAATGCAAAGAATAAGTCAACTTCTCTTCTTTTATTTCTGTGATTTTTATATTGCCCACACCTGTTACTTGCCCCAGGTGAGTTTAACGGAGCATCCCATGCATGAAACAATCTTATTTATCCACAATTTTGAAAGGGTGTCAACAATTTGGCCAGGTCATTTTTGGAGTTTTGTGGTACATTATGTCAAATTTGCTTTTTTCCCTCCTTTTTTTGGTTTTGTTCCAATACACACAAAGGGTATAAACATGTGTATAGCAAAACATGTGTTAATGCAATAGTTTTTTGTGAGAAATACTTGATTTTCTGGAAGAATTTCAGGGGTGCCAACAATTTTGACTGTATCTTTCTGTGAACTTCTTAACGGGTGAAACCTCAGTGGTTCCTGAAAGAAAATACTGCAGAGATCCCAAAAAGTGAAAATGTTTTAGATTTTTCTATGCATTTCTGCATTGCTTGCATTAAGTTGACTCATTTTCAAGCCAATAAGAACTGAGAAAGCACAATGTTGCAGAACTGTAGGCAAATTCTTGAAATAAGCAAAGATTTAAAAATGAAAAGCTCGATCATAATCTGTACTTCTCTTTCCCATCAATACAGTAAATAGTTGGAATCACAAAGAGAATTGTGTGTGTGATTTCATGGGGTGGAAATCAGAGACAGAAATCAGTATGCATGCTTTCTCAGAGTTTCCCGTTGAGCAAGCCAAAATATCCCGCTCCATGACCTACAATCAAAACATGTAAAGTACTACAATTTAAAATATTCTATCATCTCTCTCTTTTTATCATACACATCTTCTACTCAATCTCCCCTTGAAGTACAGAGAGAGTAATACAGGAACGGTTTTGTTTTCCCATATCTGAGAGTGCAATTTTAGGCAGGAACACTATACTACACTACATCAGTACAGACTTTGTCCCGTAAATACGAGAAAAGATGTCAATTTATGCAGTCTTTCTGCAGACTGAGAGTTCGAGGAAAATGCTCTGCGGAACCTATCATGTGTGTGTGTGTTTTTCCAGCTCCTGCAGAGAATGCGATCAAACCCTCATTGCCATTCCATCACACAAACCGGAGGTGTGGGTAAGATGCGCCAGTTCTTTCCTGCGTTGTTCTCCAGGCAAGGAGAAATGAGACAGGAAATAAGGTAAACTAATTTCATTTCTTATATTTTAAGACACATAAAATGTGACATCATCGAAAAAGTTGTTCAGTAGAACGACTCACTTTAACCTTCTGCACATGCAAGTCATGGAGCTTGATCTTTTTGAAGCAATGTGAAATATGCTGTAGTGAGGTAGGCAAGACGAGAGCCGGGAATCGATGTCTCGTCTCACGGAGGAGATTGGGAGCATAAGAGCCCAAGCGACCGGACCGTCAGTGAGAGAGGACCAGGCCTGGACTTTATGTTATGGTTTGTGTGTGTCGCCGGCAGTCGCCCGTGAAGTGGCTGCCGGCTGTCTATTTACGTTTGAATTTATTAATTAAAAGTCTGTTTTATGTTCTCCTTCCTTCCCTTTTATTGAACTTGTTACATATACATTTTGACACATTGTAAAGCAGGGATCAGAATATTATGAAGACGTTTGGGTGGAAACATTTCACTTGAAAACACCTTCCAACAAGAAAATGTTAGTTATTTCTCTTAGATATAACTAAGGTTGAATGGAGAGTTAATGGAGACTTGCTTAAGTGTCTCAAATACATCTCCTGAGAAAATGTCTCCATTAGAGTTTCAGAAGAGATCTTAACCGAGCTCAGATTTCTCAAATCTGCAATGAAAAGTCAATATTATTGTAGATCGCAATATGAACTCAAACATTTGTCATCAAATTTAGACGAATCCAGATTGTTTTCTCTCTACAATCTACATTCATTTGACACCCTTTGTATCTTTAGTTTCTCTTTTCATTTAGCCTAAGCAGTTTTAGGGAGAAACATAAGATATGTTTCGTAAGATAAGAGCCTATAAGATATATATTATACTTCAATAAACAGAATAAAATCTCCAGTACTTGATAATTGACTACGTAAACTCTTGATATTCACATCACAGTTATACACAAAATATAACACTCATGTTTAAATATTTGTAATGAGTGACAGAAAGGATAGAGGCTTCTCGCCATTGGCTCATCTTACACCCAGAAACACTCCTGAATTTCACCCAAATTCTGTATGTCGTGATGAGCATGGTAAATGATTCTTGAATAAGTTAATCGATTATTTGATGTAAATAACAGCAACAGTGTTTATTCCCCCCCACACTCGAGCAAGAGAAAACAGAAAGGTTAATCCGTGTCTCATTTCAGTCGTGCAGCTCTTCCCGCATGAGATAATCAGGATGCCACACTTTGGTCAAATCCAAATCCCTCCACAGATACAATTATACCCGTCTCCCGGCCTGCCAGTCGCTCTGTCAGCCCACTCTTTTAATTCTGTAATCAGAGACGAGCAGCCCCCATATCGCTGTCTCCACACAGCAGCCAGTCAATACAGACATCCCCAAACACACCTCGGCTGATTCCCTCAAATGTTTTATTGAGTGTGGACATCTGGGCTACTGTAAAACACGCATTATCTGAGCTGGGAGGAGAGCAGCACCCTGCTTTGTCCCCGCTGTCAGCCGTGGCAGTGTCGCCGCCTTTGATGGAGATTAATGAAGTATCAGGAGAGTAATACTCTTCTTCGAGCACTCTTACAATCTGGAGGAGAGGAACATCCCCGTCTTAAATAGCAAAGCTGTCAGCGTCGAGAGGACCTTTCGCTCCCGCACCGGGGCGTTGGGGGCTCTCCGAGCGAACGGACACGGATAATGCAGTGCCGGGCCACCATTTGGCAGGTAGCTATCAAAAATTCTAGACTAATTCTCACCACGTGCCGTTCTTTCAGGTGGGCGAAATGATGCGGGCCGGCCTATGTGAGGTGAATTCGTAGGACTACCTTTGAGATATTTCATTTAATATAATGACAGGTATGAAAAGCGGGATTTGTCAACACGTTAAAACAAGTCCGAAGGTTTCCACGGCGCCGCGAACACGCGCGCTCTCGTGGAAACGTCCATCATGCGTTATTCATAACGCTTCTGAATTCCCAGCGGGCGACCGTACCTCTTCCTCTGTCGATTTCCATTCAGACGTACAGCTAAAATGGAAATAACTCTCTTTCATTTGAGAGCATTCACCCTTCCCGAGGAAACAAAATGACTACCATCAGCTCCTCGTATACGTCGGGCCCGTTTGTTCCCTGTCCGGCCGAACTCAAAATAATTGACTTGAAGTGCAAATACCATCGAGTTTATGCATTCTGCTTCTGAACGGCGCACAATTAATTAGAAGAATCAATGTTCCTTTTAAAGACTCAGGAGACCATTTAATCCGAGCTCAATGCCGGCAGACTGGCTGGATGGAGGGGGACACAGAAAAAATCAATGGCTATTTGTGAATCGTGAGTACGTATTAAAGGCGGCCTCGTCTCACTGCTTCATTTGCACTTGAAAGCAGCCATCTGGAGCTGCAGGCTTGGCTTAAGCAGATATGATTACTAATAATGTGATATAGCCGTACGCTGGCCTATTCAGACACCCTATTCCCACTGCTGAAATAAAAAAGCACTGGTTTCTGCCTTGGGAGAAGTCAGACGCATGCATATACGTACAAACAGCATTTCGCTGGAGTGGAGGGATAAAGAGACGCACCGAGGGGTCTCGGGAGGCCCAGCAAACTCTCAGAACTTTCCGCATGATGTGTGTGTCTGTTTGGCAGACTAATTTGTCTGGCAACCCTTTATCCTCATATAACTCAGAAAGAAAGAGTATATGTTGTAGAGATTAGATTAGCTTTATGCTGAAACAATGGATAGTTATGGTACGTAACGGTACATATGCGGAAGTGAATTTCTGTGAACATGTTTAGTTTGATTTTCACAATCTGTTTACTAGGTGGTAAAGTAACCTAGAGCAAGATTGCTTTAGGGAGGTGTAAATGGGATAAATTGGATGAATAGAGACAAATGGAGAATATTTAGAGATTACAACTATGACAACAACCTGTATGTGTCACATCCCTCAGGCTACTGCTCTTAAGGGTTAAAGGGCTCTCTTTATTTAACTCAAGCTCCTTCAGGCTACTGGTTAATCTAATCCATCACAAATATCACTTAACATCTTCCAGTTTACACAGTCATTGAATGTTTTCACACTTTAAACTAATTTCCTTATCAGTTTAAGTAACCCAACTATTTGGAGAATTAAGACACACTTTCTGTAAAAGATAAGACACCAAACACAAGCACACTTTTCTAAACATTTCACAAACGTTTAAGATCTTAGTCAACATTACATCAATGCTCTCTTTGTAAAGCATTTATACAGGTGTTTATTAATGAGTAATAACTTATTTACAAATGCATTAAAAATCATTCCATTGACCTCAGAGGAATTTGAAACTATTTTACTGGCTTTTCCGTATGAATGTATGTACAATTGCTTGAAAAAGTTAATACTGACCTGAAAGTTAATACACCCCTTACCCTAAAGTCATTGGCGCGAAAGCAAATCATTCTAAAATGTGTGAATGAGATCGTACACATTCATACGAATTAGCCAAAATTACCCACGTCGTAAAATAGTTCTGATTTTGCTGTGAGATTGTGATGGCAGTTAAATAAAAAGGGTGACTGATAAAATACCAAACATGTTATAAGCGCTTGATAAATGTATTCATTCTTATTTATTTGACTCAAATTCAGATTCATGAGTATCATGATGTTAATTGCAAAACAGGCTGTTATAGTGAGACTGAGTCCATGTAGTCATACCTATCTAGCAATGGTGCATTGTTATTACTCCTTAATGACACCTTTATAAATGCTTTACAAAGGAAACCGTAATGTACAGTTTCACCAGTTTTAAATATTAAGTTGACCGTCTAAAATAAAGACAAAAAGAATTTTGAGAATTTCTCGTTGTCAAACGTTGGTGTTCATGTTATTGATGAACTAGACACTTGTGAACTTGTGTGAAAATGTATTCACATCTTTTTCACCAATAAAAGTAAATAAACGTTTTTCAACAAATAAATAAAAAGTTTGTTCTGATAACGGGTTTAGTGTCATTTGTGAGCAGATGCCACTTACTTTGACATTTTGCGATCTGGGCAATTCCAGCGTTATGGATGTGACATTTTCAGTCAAAACTTGAAATATAAGAGACATTCTACATAACTATTTATTTGTATTCAAACCATCTGTTTATATTGTCCTAAACCCCTGATGATCAGACATCAGAAAAACATCCGTCTAAGCACGAGTTTCTTTACAAACCAGAAACACTAATACCCAACAAATGGAGAAGGGATTGCTCTTTGTAGACCATAAAAAAGCTAATTTACGAGGAATATGGAGTGATAATTCACTTATCTGACGGAAAACGATAGTTTAAAAACACAGAAAATGCTTTAAAAACGTTTAGAGACTGCACATGCGTATTTTAACCACCAAATGTTGACATTAGTATGGTGAAAACTTTTGGTAAAAACGTTTCATATTTTTTCATCCTAAGGTTGACATTTGCATGAATTTGCCCATCTAACGCTATATGTACGTGATAATAAGGCGTGACTTAAATATTCCAATACCTTAAGGGTTTGGAGTAAACAATGAGCCGTATAATTTATCTCAGGTTAAATCTCTGCAGTTTAGTAGAGGCCTTTGTGTCGGGGTTTGTTCTCACACCTGGTTCAGTTCTTTAAATTAAAACCTCTTCAGTGTGAACAGGTGTTGTAGGTACCTGCAGGCCTTGTGTGCCCTTAAGGACAGCATTAAACAGCCGCTCATTGTCACACGACAATGCAAATCCATGGGTATTAGGAGAATTTCCACGAGGGCATTCTGTTTTCATCTGTGGTATGGAGCTGTCAGTTTTTATCACAACTGAAATGGTATATTGACCCATCAGCATCCAGGACTGGCAGTCCCTTCGTTTAAAAGAAAAAAACGTATTATTATTATTCATCCCTTTTGCTGATTACAAACACAAAAATAACTGTTTCAAATAATTCCCCCGTATCCGGTGACGTGCTTTGCTTTTCCCAGCCCTTGGCATTTCCTGCAAACACCGAGATGTGTCACAATGGCATTACTTCATTCACCAGATAAATCCAATGACACACATTAAAACAATCACACGAGACCCTCACATCTGCTTTTAAATGCACGACACGGCTTCACTTTAAGACGTAAACCTTTCAAAAAAGTCAAGCCCGATTACTTTATAAACATACGTAAAGATTTAGAATGAGGAGTGGTGTTAGATTTACAGCCTGAGTCAAGCGTTTAACACCCGTGAGCTGCGTGAGTCAGACACAGAGACACCATGTGAAACTCTTTTATCTCTATGCTTTTGTCATTACAAATCCACCATAAAATTCACTTACATATGGCCGATCTGTCAGCGTGTAAAAGCACGCCGGCTCTGTTAAAAAGGTCACAACACGTTGGCGGTCACAAAAAAAGATATGCAACCCTTATCCGCGCTCCCTTCATCCGTGTAACAGTCCTTATGTTAAGAATTTCACACTTTATTTAACGTGCCTGTTGGTATCAGTGTCAGCGCGGCGCAGCCGGTAAAGAGGATCTGGCAACGTGTAGCGTGTAGATGTTCTCCTGATAAAAAGAAGCCCGGAGAGCTCTGTGAAATGACTGCGCTGTATGTAGAGTGGATTTCAGACTGGATTTGGACGTTTTGTCAGCCGACTGCAGTAATTTCTCCCTCTGTGTAAAAGTGTGTGCAGTGTGCCGACGTCTGGAGCTCTCTGATCACCGGAGGCCTCCCTCATCTGGACTCTGACATTCTTCCCTCTGCCAACCTCTTTATAATGACCAAGTTTGATCACATCAGATGGAACAAAGCCGCCAGCGAGTCCTTGTGGATTACTCCGGAATACCTGCGGTGAACTTCCTCGCTTTAACACACGGATGGGAGAAAATGAACCGAGATTTTACGAAGATATGGATGTGTGTGTGTGGCTCCAGGTACAGGTCTTGTAAGTGATTTCTCTGTGAGTGTTAAACACAGAGTTCACACTTTGATAAGACATCTGTCCTGTTATCAGCACACAACCGCCTTCAGTCTACCACACACACACACACACACACACACATCTATTATTGATTCACATCCATCTAACACTGCAGACACATCAGAGCTGAGATGAGAAGATCCCCGGTAAATATTGATGACACTGGCTTTTAGAGTTTTCTTAAAAAGAAAACTCTGCTTTTACTTAATACATTTTAGGTGTTTCAGCCAGGTCCACGTGAGCTTTTGCTTTTAGATTGAATGCATCTTTTGTTCCGACACTTTAATCGTTTGCAATTTTACGTGTCTAATACATGCATGGGCAACTTATAACACACCAAAGACACAGAAAAACACGTATTCGTGCCATAAGACCCCTTTAAGACATTTTATCTTGTTCTCTGAAAAAATCTCAAAATTAGGTTTAAATCAAGTTTAACGCTTAACCATTTAATGCATGGATTATGATAACCTCGGGTTTTTCCTCTTTTCTCTTATGTATTTTCCACTTGAGTGGACATCTGAAGAGATGACAGTGTATAGGCTGATCCATCAAAGTTCACGCATATGCAAGAAATGGCTTTTTGATTGCTGTGACCTCTGTGTGTGAAAGTGGCAAAACAAGAAAACATATGACAACCGGGTAAGAAAAATGGTCTTGTTTCCCTTTACAATGTTGCATATTATTTGAATTTTTTTTGCATCTTATCATCTATAAGACTAAAATCTCCAATTCTCCTACTTGGAAAATCATACCACAGTTCTACTTAACAAGCGGCACAATTTATGATACTATCCAAGTCCAGTGCGCACACATGTTTGTAGGGTTCAATTCTCCAATTCTAAGTATTAAATTAGCATTTTTCATCCATAACTAATATAAATAAAACATCTATTGATGTTTAAGCTGGCAAATTAAGCTTAGTTGTTATTGTACAGTTATGTGACACATTTATCCATGCATTCAACCTATCCGTTTATTATCTGTGTATACCCTAGGAATCTGCGCCGTGACCTTTACATTATGAACACAATACTCCACCAAATGAGCTGGAGAAGGAACAGATGGATCAGTTCATTATTCCTCAGATCAGTGTTTGGATTAGGGTTCAGTATAAAGATCTAAAAAGACCCCAAAGTCACCGTGTTTTGATGCACATATTGATGCGCTTTATAAAACCCCACACTTAAACAACTAAAGAAATGATCGCTGCTATTCGATTCGGAGGCCAAAATGACAAAACACATCCGTCTCAATAAATTCAAGTTTTGTAAATCAGACCTCCTAATAAAAATCAATTTATATGCATAGGCGAGGGAACGATGCTCGGGCGGATGAATGAAACAAATGACGTTCTCACAAAGCATCAATTTGACTGGAGTCTGTCGGTGAGCAGGTCCGCTCTGCAGAACTGTTGAACGCTTTTAATTGCGTGTGTAATAAGATCGGGGTCAACATATTTCATGCCAGGAAAATGATGTGTATTTAATGGCTCTCATACATTACCCTCCCTGTGTAACATCACTGACAGAGTGCCTGTAAGTTTAGCCGTCATTAATCAACATCAGGGTTTGTCTTGTTAGAGGGGAACAGATGAGCCCGCAACGTTCTCGCTGTGGATCTTGATGCCGAGAGCGGGCTGATAGATAACATTCACCTCAATGCTGCCTAATAAAGCATGTTACAGGGCTTAGCGGCGTTACAGAGTGCAGTTTTTACAGCGTAAGATGTATTGGGTTAATATAGCTACTCACTGGTGCTTACCTGACTAAGTACCTTTCATTCAGCGGCAAGGCCTCTCTTAATCAGTTATGCGCCGGGTCCTGTTTCACCTAATGAGCGCATGTTCTTGTTGGTGTTGTTCATTTTTAAGTGAACGTGAAAGACCGTGCACGACACAGTTTACTTCCGTAGTGTAACACACGGTGGGGTCCAGACGTCAGAGACTAATCTGCCTTTCAAAATCTAGTGTTAACCTGAAAATTAAGGACATTTTGGGATTTCGAAAAAAATTCATTTGAGCCATATAAGACGTATGAGGCGTCTTGTCCAAAAATGAAATTTTGTCATTTAAAACATATCACTCGTTCGTCTCAGTGGTTATGTCTATACAATGGAAGTCAATGTGGTTCAAACACCAGTGTTCTTCAAAATATCTTCTTTTGCGTTCGGCAAGAAAGCAAAACATGGGTTTGGAATGGCACGAGGGTGAGTAAATAATCAACAAACTTTCATTTTTGTCTGAACAACTCGTTTAAACCAAGTTTGAGAAAATGTGTGATATTGGCTTAATTCCATTGTACAGAACTTTTGACATTTTTAAATCATGTCGGGACAGCTTGAATAATCAGGTTTCACCGAACAATGTCTTGAGTATTGTATAAATATCCATTTTTTGTTTTCCATAGTCAGGTAAGGAAATTGTCACGTCCATAACGCTCCATGTTCCTCATAAATGAGCACATTTATTTTACAGTCTATGAAAAGCCATCCCGTCTCCATTTGTTGGGTATTATTGCTTCTGTTTTTTTAATTCACAGAAACCCTACAACGTATGTTGTCTTTCAGAAACTGAGTCCTTTTTTGTCACATCCACAACGCTTGAATTATTCTCTCATTCAAAACACAAAACCTGTGCATAGACTGATATTTTTTCATGTCTCAACTATCATTGGGGTTAATAAAATATAAACATAATATGCAGTGTGTGTGTATATATACTGTATATATATAAAGAGTTTTTTTAATTGTTAAAAACATTTTTATCGTGCATTCCAATTAATATCTATCAAACTGCAGTTGGTTTGTATTGATTTAAGCTATAATAACAAATAAATACAGCTAACACAATAAAACATGATAAAAAAAATGATCTCTTTTTTATATACATAAATATATATAAGGTATGTTTGTATATATATGTATATTCTATAATGATATTGTATTTTCTCTATTTTGTGATGTCAGAGGGGCAAGATACTGTAGTATACATTTTAATGAAAGTTTACAATGAAAGACACTTTTGCACAGAAGAAATGACGACTGATGAATAAACTCATGATTTTCCATAATAAGCACCATTATTCTAAATAATATAATTACTGAAAACATCATTTATCATCCTTTTTGTAACGTTTATAACCTGTTCCTAACCTCCGCCCCACTGCAACATCAAAAGATGTCAAGAGTTCAACAAGTCGCCGACATCATTACAAACTCCTTTATTCTATTGAGAAACGTTCACTGGAACAAATGCAAAGCCAAATATCTGTATTGATGCAAATCCTTCTCATGTTTTCAGATTTGAACGGCTCTCAGAGGTCTGAGTGGATCCATGACGGGGGGTGAGGAGTAACAGACCCCTCCTGCAGACCCACACGCGGCCACGTGAAAGCCACATCAATTTCAGCACAGACAAGCGCCGTCACACAGATTAGGCAGCCACAATGCCACGGGGTCTTATCTCCACCCACAGGAGGAGGGCAGCCTGATCTGCGCAGGATGGAAACATTCTCACCGCGTAATGGACAAAATCAATTGTTGCCCTCCGCAATCAATGCGGCCCCCTCGCTCTCTGCTTCCAGAATCCTGGTGTAATTGAAGTTCTCCGTCGTCTGGGATGGTGGCTTGACCTGGGTGGAGGCCGGCGATATCCGACCAGGGGCCTGTGGTTTGGAACGGCAGGAGCAGGTAGAGAAAATGCGACTCACCTGGATGCTTCTCATATAAACACACCTGGTTAAACAAAACAGAGAGGTGCATAAATCAAATTTTCCCCAAAAAGTCCAAAAACCCTTTATTTTAATTTTTTTGAGATTATACAATTTAAAAAAATCCATAACTGTCTCAAAAATGTGCTTATTTGTTACATTTGACATATTTAAGGAAAGAAATATAATCATATGTGATGGACAGGTTGATATTTCTTCAAGTATAAGCACTTTTATTATTATTATTATTAATAACCTTTATTAATGTAAGCATTTATAATTTGTCTTCATTTGTTTTTGCTACATTTTCAATGTCAATAATAAAAATATAATTGTTAAATTTCTTGAATTTTGGTATTCCACAAACAAAGAGTAAAAAAATCAGTGTATAATGGATCATGAGCATGCACATTGAAAAAGTAGCAATACAAATATCATAAATGTGACTATAAATGTTCTTTAAATGCCGTATAGGTTTTGTTATGTCTTTATAAATACATTTATAAAACAGTAATAAGTAGCTATAAATAATTTTAAATGGGGTATAATTCATAATAAGCATGGGCTTCATAGAAAGTGTTACCAAAACTTTTTTCCAGATATTTATACAATTATTTTATGGTGCAGTTGAATGTTATAAATCTACAGGGTCAAAAGGGCATTTGGTTGAAGAAACAAGTATTTAGTCCCATCCTTCTGCAAAGACAGACTGCATTACCTCATCCAGAGACACTGATTAAATATATTAAAATAAGAGCAGGATTTCTGTGTTATTGCACTGTGAGAGAGTTTGATTAATTAGCATATTTGCTTTCTCATTTGGAGGCATTGAGAATTCCTCCTAAACATCATTTTCCACGCGCCCAAAAATCCGCTGTCACAATGTCTTTTCTCCGCTGAGAATTTCACAGTGCGAGAACAATGAAGCCGAAATGTCTAAGTTATAATTATACCTAAGATGACAGATGACAGTTAAAAACTTAATTTAGAATAAAAATCTCCTTTGACGGAGTGGCGTGTGTGCTGGAGAGAGTGAGTGAGTGAGAGAGGGAGAGAGAGAGGGATCTCTCCTTTAGAATGGTAATTACTCTGCCATTTATTATTCGATCAGCTCACGCAATTAAACGGGTGTGTGGAGGACACAGCTGATAATAAAGTGAAGGGAAAGAGAATGCTAATTAACCTCAGGGATGGCTGCTCCTCACGACTGCTGCCAGCCTCGTTAGCTTCTCTCTGTACCTCCTGGTGGTGCCGTGACCCGGTCGGTCGGGTCCGAACTTCCACCCGGGCATCTCCGCTGCACTTGGTTACGACGGTCTGTAAACGTGATGCAGTTTATTGATGTCACTGACGGACAAGGGTATTTATTATTCAGAAGCTGTTGTATATTCATGATCGCAGCCACGCCCGTTCATCGCTCTGTTTCGGAATGGTGGGCTTTCAAGGTCACAGCGCACACTTGTATCGCAATTTGAACTTTTTAAAGTTTTATGGGTTCCTGTGCTAAACTGTACGGAAAATGACTGAAACATAGTTCATATACTTAAATAATATGAAAAGTGTTACGTGCAGATACTGTATCACCACACGGTGTTGGGGTGCTCAGTCTGAGCTTCTTATACTTGTAACTGTTGTTCAATGTGGCTATTTTTACGAAACTGTGCAAATTAAAAAGTTGTTGGTAGAAAGCTGCTTTCTGGCCTAAGTAAAGAAAAGCCTCCTACTTAAGTTTCTACGATGTTCCAGTCTATATGATGTTGCAGGTCCGGTCCCAGGCTGGATAAACTGGGAGGCAATCATGAATTCTGGTTGGGCAGATATATAATCATATTACATGCATTCTATTTCAGCTTCTGATATTGAGTTGAGCAGTACTTAATAGGTAATACAAATAAGAAGAATTACATTTTTTTGTTATTTTAATTGTCATCTGAATGTTTTTGGAGGGGATCCCCAAAAATCTGGGGGGGACATGTCCCTCCAACCCCCCTAGACCCGGCCCTGAGATGTTTTTACTTATTTTACGTCCGGTCATTTGATGACGTAAAGTATCGCTCATGGCCATAGCAATGGAACAGTTAAGCAAAGTTATGTACTGAAAAGCAACATGTACGGTTAAGTATGAGCAATGACAATAGTGATGTTAAGACTGAAGAAGTAAATCCGTGCACGGCATAATGGGAAACAGTCATTCTCAGTGGAAGTGCTAAAAGAATGTACAGTCAAGACCCTCTGTGTCAATCACATACGTAATAATATTCTTTCACACATTTCTCTTCTTTTAACACACATTGGGACAAAGCGTATGCACCTTTTGAAAATGGTCAGAAGTAAATGTGGAATTATAAGATTACATCCATATGCTTTCAAAAGACATTCTGAATTGATTTTAAAGAAAGAAATCTCTGGTGGCCACACATTGATTCTGACATCATTTTGGACTAATTTCGCACACATGTCCCTTCACTATGAACCACAATGTCATAAAGCAGTCAAAGAGCGAAATGTAAATATATCACTGTGATATTTGTAAAATAGTTGTGGCCAAACTTTTCGTCTGAATACATTCGTTTGCAAGTAGGCTTAATGTTTCTCTTTGCATTCAGTCATACGCCGGCGTGGTGGTTTCCATCCGTGCACTTCACAGTGTCACAAATGTATTAAACAATATGTTAAAATGCAGCCGTGTGCTGTGCCATGAGGTTTAAAGAAGTCTCGTCCAGGCGGATGGCACATCTTTCTAAGAACATGCAATCAGTACATGTCTAAAGTAATTCTACAGCAGGCCTCATCTGCTGTTTTTTATACATCACACCTCCACCAAAGGCACTTGAGCCGGAGCCGAGAGTCAAAGCCATCATTCTGAGCTAGTGGCCTCTTCTGATGGAGAGAAATTTACATTTAGTTGAAAACTTCGCACTCGAGAGAGGCGAGGAAAGGAAGAAAAATCCAATCTGCGGTAATAGTAGCTGTAGTTTGGTTTGGCGGCACATTATTTGCATTCCTCAGGTACGGAGCTCTCCTCCGGCGACGCAGTAACGATTCACAAATCACTGTCGCCGCGCCAGTCAAGGGCTGCGCTCCGCTCAATAGACCATTGTACCTGCGAGTGTAATTGGTGAAGGCTTGACAGAGCCGCGAGTCGTAACAAAGATCTCTCGCTTTAGGGCTGAGGGATGATTTTCATAATGTTAGCGCTAAATGAGCGCGGAGGTCTCGGGGTCCTGGCACTGAGTGACACTGGACCGGTGTCACGCACACGCGTACAAAGACAAGAGCAAAACATGCGCGTTCTCGCCGTCAGCCCGCACACGCGCCGCTGTCAATTAGAGATTCTGATACGATGTCAACACCGCTTTCAACACCAATTTGAACAACTTTATGACACGGGAAAGGCAGAAGTCTCCCCAATTATTTGTCTCTCGCGCAAACATCTTGACAAATGAAGACGACACATCAAACGCGTTTCACGGTAGTGATTTTAAAGATTTGTTATTTGAAGAGGAGCCTGGTTACATTATAGAAATAATTGCTTTTGAATAAGTCATACATTGAGAACTGACGTCAATAAAACAAACAATTTCGTGAAACAATGAAAAAACAAGAAATCCATTCCATACGTTATTACGGTTACACTTATATTTGAGAATGTTATTATATTAGATAACAAAAAAGAAAGATTATACGGTTTAAAATGATAAAATAACTGATGTCAGGCCTGTGCAATATATCGAAATGATTGAAGTATCGCAAATACCGCAATAACGGTATCATTTAAACATTTTCATAAAAGTTACGTGTAGAAAACTTTGGATGATGTAAACAAGGCTGATATAACGCTGGAACTTCCTGATTCAGGTCTTTTAGACAACACATTGGTTGAACGAAATACAAATAACAGAACCTTTTTTACCGGATAAAACGTTTTAATTGTGATACGGAAAAACGGACTAACCAGTGTTTTGCGAAGTGGTCTAAATAGTCAAAGTTGTCGGTTGATGCAGATAACAGAGAGACCGTGTCTGATGTGTGGAAGATGATCAATAATGTAAAAGAAATAATCTGAAATATGTACGTTGGTTGTATCATGTATTCATATATATTTTACATTGCTGTATCGCATATCATATATCGCATTATTTGGCATGCTATAGCATATGGCATTTTTCGTCAATGTCGCACAGCCCTAGATGATATAGATGAGAAAGTTGTACAAATGCTTTCTATGCCCGTGCATGTGATCATAAGGGGAACTGACATCATTCATCCACTAAAAATCACAAGCTTTAAGATCATTTGTTGGAAGAGGTTTTTGTTATTAAATACCCAGAAATGGCAATGCCTCAACTGCATGATATTTAGCTCAGTGTGACCGATTCACTGGCTCCCACAATCAAAAGCAAACAGGTGTAAATCAAAGCGAGTGGGGTCACACGTGGTGCGGGTCAGAGTTTGAGAGTCTTGAATGTGTGTTCAGGGCGTCTGGTCTCAACGCTCTCATCCTGCACCGCCGAAGATCATTTCTCAGCTGCGCTAATAGAAAGATTCAGCACTTTCTCCCTCCGCTTCCACTCTTTCTCTCTGAATAAATGATGCCTGAAATTTTTATTCTTTTTATAATGGAATTTCAATGGCCTTCGTTGCAAATCTAGTGGAAATTTTTGCATATGAAGAGAGAAAAATTAAATGTTAACCACGTTTTAATGTGATTAAAGCTGACAGAGACATTATTTCAGCTAATCACTCAGTGCTGACAAGCTCTATCGGGCCGTTCCGCCGCTGGAGGTTTCCATCACGCGTTGCTTTACCGTCGAGCATGCATGCGCTTTTAGTCAAATTGTTTGACATTACCTGAAACCATAAACATATCAATGTCATAAATCAATTAACCATGACCTACATTCATGTGCAATGTATGTTTCATATTGCTCGTCTGAACCCATGTTCTCAGTACAGATGAGTTAATGTGAACAGGTCCTTTATAACGTTTCTGTTGATATAATATCAATCCGGTTTATCACCGTCTGTGTTCACATCGCCTAGAGTATAACAACATTAGTGGAGTCATACAGGATGAAAGATCCACATTTACGACCTAAAGAGTCTGTGTTTCTGTTTTCATATGCCAGAGATGGCCCTGGGCTTAAGCTTTGATCTCTTTAAATGTTTTAGATGGACAGAAGAGAAGAAAATGAGGTGAGGAGATCAGGGGAGGTTCATACTGTAGTAGTGTTAGTAAAAGATAAAGAGAGAGAGAGCGAGAGAGAGAGAGAGAGAGAGAGAGAGAGAGAGAGAGAGAGAGAGAGGTAAAAGTGCTTCATATAGACAGAGCAGGCCAGAAGGCCCATACTGTCTAGGGGGTTGATGAGGAAGGAAAACCCAAGCGCAGGACAGTGTGTGCAAAAACTCAAAACTTTAATGAACAAAAAAAAACCACGATGGGGAGTAAAACAAGTATGGCACGAATTCAAAACAGAACAAAAAACTTCCCACTTGGGGCAAAACACAGGAGAACAGGAAGCTTAAACTTAGACGAGACAAGGACTACAAGGCATCAAGACAAGACTTTCACAGGCAAGGTATTAATCCAGAGCAGGACACACACATGGTATGTCGGAAGCAAACACAGCAACTAAAACAAATAAGCCCAGGTCAGAAAATACAAGGTCATTATATAGGGGAAACTAACAAAGGATAATTAACACAAGGCAGGTCTGGGGAATGAAACACAAATGGAAAGCTAACGAAGAAACGAGAGGGGAGACGAAAAAGACGAGACCGGAGAGGAAGCACATCATGTCGTGACAGACAATAATGTGTTTCTCTCCACACCAAACACGTGGCTCTTTCATGATTCTGCCACTAGACTAGAAAATCAAAACAAAAGGAGGCAGAACCATGACAGAACCCCCCCTTTAATGAATGCCCCCTGGCGTTCACCAAGGGAGCCGACTGATGAGACAAGATATGTTGGTTAACGTTGATAAAGTACTAATTGTCTGAGATTTTCATATCCACGTAGATAGTGCTAACGATGCATTAGCAGTGCCATTTAAAAAACTACAACACTCTTTTGGAGTAACACAAGCATCAATGGACTCATCAATTTAATCAATTTTAATAGAGAGAAAATCTAAAACATACGAGACAAAATAGTAAAAACTCAACCTCCAAGTCTGTCCTATGAATTAGTAGCAACCATTGTCCCAAAAAACGGCTTCAGTGTTTTTCACCTATAAATCAGGAAGATTTAATTAAACTTATTGCAACATGTAAACCTACAACTTGCGTATTAGACCCCATACCAACTAAATTATTAAAATAGTTACTACCCGTTGCTATTGAGCCCATTTATAACATTAGCAACTCTAATTTAGGCCATGGCCCAGGATCCTGTAAAAAGTAGTGCCCACTCAGTTATACTCAAAATAATGACATGTAAATTTCAGTCAGGCTTTAGACCGCATCATTGTAGCATTCACTTAAGGCAAAATATGCTAAATAAACCACCGGGAGACTGCATTTATTAGATAGTATTTACTAGAATAATTTAATTTGTTCTATAAACACCATTATGCTGTCTACCTTTTTTGTGTTTTTCGGTTTTTCTTATTTTCCCCTGTAAAGCTGCTTTGGAACAATGCACATTGTGAAAAGCGCTATATGAATAAAATTGAATTGAATTGAAACTGACAGTAATCCTATGGACCGTAAACCATTATACTGACAATATCAATTTCTACTCCATCATTTCCTTTCCTGTCCATACAACATCAGCATAAATAACCAGTATAAAATAAAATAATTAAATTAGCCAGTTAATTTAGAACTAAATTAATTATGAAATTTGAACATAAATGTACACAAAAATGTCAAAAGAAACCGAATCAAACATTCCTATGCAATTAATCTGTAATGACATTCTTGATGCCACATTCAGGTGTGCTCCAGGCAAGTACACGTGTCCTCCATCTTGGAACGGAACTGATGTCAGTTTGCAGGATTAACCCAACACTGTGCAGCCATTTAAATAAAAAAATGGGATAACCTTTCGTTGTTGTCATGTGTTAGTGTTTGCACAACAATAAATATGTTTTCATAATCATACACAGTCAGCTTGCTCTTGAACGTAAACAAACCAATATGGCGGACGATTTACGTATAACGGCCCATTATATCTCTGATGACCACCCACAACACTGTAGCATCAACATAGCAACACCCTAGCAACCACCCAGAAATCAGAATTAATTGTCTATTTTAAAATCAAATGATGTCAGAAAAAGATCTCTCTCTCTCTCTCTTGCTCACTCGTTCACTAGTTCTCACTGTACGTCTGTGTATACACCGCAAGCATGCTATGTGATGCAATAAAACTGGATAACAGCCATTATAATCAGCATTCTGTCTACAGTACAAGCATCCATAAAACATCTCACGTAACTGCTGAGATCTTGAAATCAGTGACATAAAAATGTACCAGGTAACATTGAGCTCTCAAAACAAGCGATGCATCATCATCATCATCATCATACGAGAGCGAATCACTTACAGTCTGTGCCAAAAGTGATCTGTATACACAGAAAAAAATCAAACAAACCCTTCAAGAGCGTGTACATCTTAAAAAAATACTGTACTCAGAGATGCCATGACTTCCAAAGGAAGAGAGAGAGAGAGAGAGAGAGAAGGAGATACGGGGGATGTGGGGGGGGTCTCAGATCATCAAGATGTGACAATTGTGACAGGAGCCTAGAAAGTGTAGCTGCTCCCAACGTCACGTGCATTTCTCCGTCTCCGGCTCGGCCCGCAGCTGACAGCTTAATGTGAGCCACATGCAATATTTATTCCCATCCACTGTCAGACTGTCTAGCTGTCCACAGGAGTACAAAGAATGTCACTTATTAGAATAAAAGCAGGGGAACCGGCGGTAATCAAGGACATATGTACATCAGCCACAGCCTGGTCCTCACGAGAGCTCTCACCTCATCTCTCTCTCCTCTCTGTCTCTGGTAACTAGCTCTCAGGAGCCCTTTGCGGCCGTACTAAATTCATTTATTTATCTCATTAGTGCCGGCGGGCCGCAGGGACGCTCGCTGTGACATGTGCGTTTTGTTATAATGCTTATCGCAGAACTAATAAACAACAACCGACGTAACGGCGCTGGGCGACGCATGCTATCATTAGCCTTAATGAAAACACCTGCAGTTTGGGAGAAATCCTACCATCCTGAGCCAAGACACCGGAGGTGAGACGCTCGGTGAATGTTACAAAAGTCTGTCTCACATTGTTAAGTGATAAAAAGGGACGAAAGAGATTTGAGTTTTTAACTGGATTTAAATCAGCACCCAGATTGTATATCGGACATTGTGGTGATCAAACGCCAAATCCAAATCGTCTTACAGAGGCAGATGAAAATGTCAATTTTTGAAATGTGAAATGTGAAATGATTAATGCGACAGGATGAGCGGGAAAATTTACAATGTATGTAACCGTTTTCTAAACGTCTTTTGAATCTCTCGGCAGAAAATTATTCACAGCATGAAACCCATCGGCAACTATACCTGTTTATGCT
Source organism: Barbatula barbatula (assembly GCF_947034865.1). Taxonomy (NCBI): domain Eukaryota; kingdom Metazoa; phylum Chordata; class Actinopteri; order Cypriniformes; family Nemacheilidae; genus Barbatula; species Barbatula barbatula. The sequence goes on from NC_136772.1 coordinate 23,237,559, forward strand.
TCAAGCAAGATAACCTGCACTTAATGGAACGTATCTCCTTTGATTAGTTTAATTGATGCCTTTTGAAGATAAAATCTTGTCGTTTACAGTAACATTTCTGTGTTGCCATTTGCACGTGGCACTGTTTTTCATGCTCTTTGCAACCCCATAAAGAAAGAATTGCAGATGGATTTGGGTCAAAACACATCGGTTTATAGACTTTTGCTGTGTTTCGAAGATGACTTGAAAATGATTTCAATGGGTACACTTTGCCAAAAAAGCAAACCGACCCAAGTTGACCCTTTCCATGTCCTTAAAAAAGATCTAACACACTTCTGTCCATCAGAGCTTATTCCAGTGTGTGAAACATTTACCACATTTAAAATAACAATAATAATAATTCTGCACCTCGACTTAATATTCTTATAGTTCATTAACTTATTATTACACTTTTGTCACAAAATCCAACCTGTCATGAATTTGACCTACTCCCCCTTAAGTTTAGTTACCAAACCTAAATTATTATGTCTTTGTTTGGATGGATTTAACTATTTAACCCCAAAACGTGGTCCCTTTGAGTTAGGACTACAAGAATAAGTCAATTAAACCAACTGACACCGATCAATGTGTGTGTTTAAACTTAAGTTTGAGTAGTTAAACATAATCTCTTTGTTGATCAGCCATTAGTTGTCTTAAATATTGTGTTAGTGTAATACAAGCTTGTTATATTAGAAAAATATTAAGTTTATATTAATATTAATATACATGGTGTATTGTATTAAATTGTATATTAAAAGTTATTAACCTATATAATAGCTTAATACTGTTTGGATTAATATTCTATTGTAATAAGCATTAATAACACATTAATAATGCAGTATTATTAACTTTGTAACACATCAGAATCAGGCAACATAGGGCATTTGTGTTAATTTCATCCCTCAACACAGACACCTGTGAGTCTATAAAATGCCTTTACTTAAAGGACAGCCGTGCACACAAACACACACACACCTGGTTTATTATCTCCGTGGGGACAGTCCATGTACGTAATGACTTTTTTACTGTACAAACTGTATTTTTTATCCCCTACCCCACAGATCATAGAACACCTTTTGCATTTTTTGTTTTTTAAAATAATGTTCTGTATTTATACTTTTTGGACCTCAATTTTGGTCCCCACGGTGACACGAGTCCCCATGATTTGGTGTGCATACACGATTAAGTCCCCACCGGAATATAAAAAAAGCCAAACACAAGCACGCACACACTCAGTACTTTATTAATTCCATCTGCTTCTGTTTAAACTCAGTGTCGGTCTTCTCATTACTTGAGCTCCAGCCACAAACTTGACGTTCAGCAGGGACCCGCGGTTCCTCATGGGAAAGAGGCTTTTCCCCCTTCAGGATAACACTGTTTCCCGGAGGAGACAGACTCACGGGGTGTCGACGCTCAGACGTCTTGCCAACATCTTTTTCATGAAGCTGAAAGTGACTGACGTGACAGGAAACAACAGTTCCTGAAAGCGTGGATGGAGCCAGTGGTTCTCGACTCTATAAAGTCTCTTACTCTGGTTGGATGGGCACGTTCACACTAGAGGATGATGGCTTTCCTTTGACAGGAGTTTTATGTTCACTGCCATTAAAATACGTCCTGTTGTGTCTCTGTAAACACACAGACAGAGACGCTGTGAAAAGTTTATTAAGTCATTCGACTGAAACGTTACTACTGTACTTGGTTTTGATTGTACAGAAACTATTTATTATTTCCAGTACAATGTTAATGTGATTTTTATAACATAGAAACATAAAAAAAATTTATGAACTGAAAAAGAAGTTGATTTTTGTATGACCTTTTTCTACAAAAGAAAAAGAAAAGTAAGGTTCTGTGGATGTTTTTAATGAAGCAAAATAGACTGACAAAGAACCATTTAGGAACCTATTTTTAAAAGATGTATTTTAGCCAAAGCTACAATAACAAACATAGTTTGAGGGACAGATCAGGAGAAAAAGATATAGACGTTTACAAAATTCCAATGTTTATTGATCTACAGTATAGCCTATTTGTAAAAAAACATACATATGCCTTTATTGTTGCACTTATAAAAATGTATCATTGTATTTACATTAGAAAGTATTAACTGAACCATTTATTAACCTTCCTTTTAAAAAACATCCTGTTTTTGTGAGGATGTTTTTTGTCCAATACAAAAACATTTATATGATGTTGATTTTATTTATACAAAGCAAGATTACCCATAAATGACATTATTGAAGAATCAGACATTATGAACAAAGAAAAACTTCTAACCTCTTTATTCTCTTAAGCATAACGTTTGTTTTGTTATCTTTGTGGGGACGTGCTTGGACATCATATATTTGGTCTGTACATGCACTACGACACACACACACACACGCACGCACACACACACATTTTATGAAAAGCATCTTGCTTCAGAGCTGCTAAGAGTCATGAGTGCTGTGGCCTTCTGTTCAGCTGATTCTTTTAAAGGTCAACACACCTCAAGAGACACTAATTCACCTGCGAGTACATTAAAAAACAGCTGCGCTCTTACTGCATTTACACACTAAAACATGCACCAGACTGTAAACTTCCATTAAATAAGCCACAAACAGGTGTAAAGAAACTATGTTCAGCTACTTAAAGGTTAAATATTACAAACATGTACTTTAATTGAGAGAGACAATTAGTTGAGCCAGAGAGAGAGAGAGAGAGAGAGAGAGAGAGAGAGAGAGAGAGAGAGAGCTTAACTACTGATGCAAACATACACCCTCAGTAAGAAAAGGTACAGAAGCTGTCAGGCGGTACACTTTTTAAAAGTACATCATTGAATCTAGAGAGAACGTATTAGTTTCCAAAAGGCACATCAATTCTTTAAATATAAATCTTGAAAGAACAAAATGTATAACTATTAAATAAAATGTTACATTTGAATGACTTTTTATTAACTAAATACCGCTCCATGGCTATGCTGTGGTTTAATAGGTATAAATGGTACCTTGGATTACATGAAAATTGTGATAATTTGTACCTTTGTACCATAGTACTATACTGTTACTATCCACTTCATCAGGGGTTCGCGACCCCCCCCCCCCCGGGGGTCAAAAGGCCACGAGGGAAAGGTTGCAAGAGGATTCCCAGAAACTTAAAGAAATATTAGTTACGTTAAAAATAAAACATGCAAATAAAAAGCCATCAGCCTTTCAGATTTCCTTCCCCTCGATCGTGACCCATGATGCGTAATGACATCCGCATTAGGTTAGGTGCAGTAAGTATTATTTTGAGTAAATAGTAAGTCTCTACTTATTAAGTAAGTAAGTATTAAAAATAAGTAAAGGATATTTTTATTTGTCAAAATGAAACGTCGGTTAATATGGACCAAAGACAAGGCAGGGAGGTCAGCGGTGGAGGGCGGAGTCAGAAAGACCATCAACGTCAGGTACGAAAAGAGACTGACTTTGAGTAAAGAGGTCATCCATCAGCAGTCGAATTCATTTGATGAAATCTGACCATCTGAAGTCAAAGTTAATGGTTTATACAAGTAAGTAAGTAAACTAATGAATAAATTACTATAAAACAATATTATGTTAGACTGTGTTCGTTTGTGTTGTCGTTGTGCACTTATTGGGATAGACCTTATAAGTGCATGTGCGCAGTACCATACTTTATTGGTAAATATACCCCCTCCGAGGATAGCGGGGGTCTCGAGACACTGTTATTTTGGGGGTCGTGTGCTGAAAAGTTTGGGAACCACTGCAGCACACTGAAGAACCGTGCCATCACCACATCTTTTGGTGAGGGACAGAGAGAGACATGTCACGCCAGTGTTAGGAGTACATCATCTCTCATAAACTCTCCATCACAGAATACGTCTCACTCATAAACATGACGAATACGACCCTCATCATTTTTTATGAGTGGAGATGTGTGCGCAGCAGCAGGGCTGGAGGCTAGAAGAGAAGAGAGAGAGAGAGAAACATCACTCGTCCTGCACAGCTTTGATCTTTTTACCGTAATTACATTCACATCCAAACCAGCTTCAGACTTCAAACATACACATGAGCACACATTCTCACACACACAAAAACACTGTACGCAGACGCAAAAACATACAGACTCCGTTGGAGATATTGAACTGTAAAACGTTTCATCATGTCACTATAATAAACGTGGTGATATAGGTTATATTAAATGGTTTGTTATATTTGGTGGGCTAAATAAATCTGACTAACAATAAAGGTATATTTTAAATCAACGACATCGGAGATAATAATTTATCATTAAAACAATAAACAAGTAAATCTAATATAGCTTAAAAATAATATTAACTCTTAAACACCCAACTGTCTCATAGTTGATATATGTGTACATATATTTTAAACACTGTTCAGATTTAAAAACAAAGTCAACAACAATGTAATGCTTTTTTATAGTAGTACAGTTTTTACAGTTAACCTAAACACAAACACCACAGACACGCAATCTACATACAGTAATCATTACAGTAGTTTCATTTCACAGGGTTAGTTCAATTCAATTCTCAAGTTTTGTAAGAACACAAGGTTTATGATCGGCTAAGTCTGTAACTTCAATAAGCCTGAAAACAATAAGACTATTGTGTCTGAAGAAGTGGAGTTAACATGCACAAAATAAACAGATTTCTTTCAAAAATCAACTCAAAATCAAAATCAAAAAAAGTTTTCTCAAGTGCAGTTCGATAGTTCGAGAAAACGGTCAGAAGCTGGATTTTCTCTTATGTCAGCAGAACCCGCATGTGCAACAACAGTTTTTCATCTGTTCATTTCTACATCAACTGCATGATTCGAGAGCGGACTTTTATGTGGCTTTACTGTTACTTCTGTTTGGGACATGCGCACATAAACAAAACTGAGAGAAAACCGGTAAAGGCGTTTACATGCAGTGCGAAATCTGCAAATAATGGGCAATCAACTACCTCTGCCGAGGGGGTTTTGCTTACGCCGTTTATGTGCTTTCCCCGATAAAAGAAAAAGATTTGAAGCGTTTACATGACCTTACTTGTTATCAGCTTCTTAAGCCTAGTCGGAGTAAGAGTCTGCATCTAAACACACTCACTGATACAGTTTGATTTCGATTTTTTATAATACAGTGTAGTTTCTTCACAGATTTCTATTGACTAGTACAATATGAATAGAGAAAGTGCCAATGTAAAAGGCTTTGGGCGTTTTTTGGAACGGAAACAAAGGGAACGGATGATTGATGGAGAATATGATCTGGTTGATGTATCTGTATTCATGCACACACACCTCACCATAACACAGCCATGTAACCCCGACCATCATACATAACTCTAACTAAATATTTTGTGTGTTTGTAATCAACATTTATCAAATCGACCTTTAATAAGAAAATCTTGTCTGCTATCACTCGATTTCTTTCGTTTTGCAAGATTCACCATATTTTTTGTCATCACCAAGACTACAGAGAAATATACTATTTCGGATACTTTTTTAATTGTGCATTGTGTGCCGCTGACTATTTTTAAACGATTCTAAACACTTTAAACGGTATTCTTCGTTATTGTCATTATTCACATTTGACATTTTAATGTTAAACTTCATGAGCAAAGTCTCCAAATATTTTCCCCTTTTCAATCAAATGTTGTGCACAATTTTAACTATTTTCAGTTATACACTGTAAAACTTTGCTGTAGTTTTGCAGCAGGTTTGCCAGTAACTTACTGTAGATTTAATTTACAATTTAGTTTGAAACATAAGCTTACCTAGTTCATATCTTCTTTCAATAAACAAGACTAATATCTTAAGTCACCTTTCTTGTTTCATAAAAATCTGAAAGTTATGAAATTCAATACCAAAAGAAGAAGAGAAAAATGCTTAGTTAGAAAGTCATTTTTGCAGGTGCTAATGCAAGTCTCTTCTTGCTCATTTTTAATCTCACAAGTCAAAGTGTTTTAATTTAGTTCAAAGTAACGTTAAAGTAACTCAGATTGAAAACAGTACTTATAGGAAAGTAGTATTAAGTTGTAATTCAATCTACAGTAAGTTACTGGCAAACCTGATGCACAACTACGGCAAGGTTTAAAGTTTATCCACTGTGTCAAGAAAGAGATTTTAAAATTGCAGCTGAAATCAACACAATAAACATTCAAGTTAAAGTGCATTGCATTGTGGGATACAGTTTCGCATACAGTATACTCTGTCGTGTGGTATCTGTATTTTAACTGGGTTGATAATAGCCAAAGTCATAGGTCAAGACAAAGGGAACACAAATACTGGTGAATATCTTGAATTCACTGTTTTGGATAATAGCGTCTGTCAAATGCATGTAAACTGCACTTTATCCACATACAGAAAATGTACCTGTTTTACGTGTTATACATATCGCATACAATGAAATTTATGTTTGTGGCCCTGAACGTACACTTTTAAGAAAAACAGTGTCTGTGAGAAGCGGCATGGGTGTCGGAGGAATTCGCGTCTGACGAAGTCATTTCGAGAATGTTCCAAACACAGATTTGTGAAACACAAACATCTTTGACAAAACCGCTTTACAGGTCGTTCGTGCTTTAGAAAAGAAACAGAAAATAAAAAAGACTCTCTCTCTCTCTATAGAAATGCATTTTGTCTTGCTGTTAGCTCAGAACAGTCCTTCACCGTGTCATCATCTCAACCGCTCCGAGGAGACTCAGGGACTTCTGGCGACGGCCAAATGGCAGCGTGGCGTCTGAGAGGCAGACTGCAGCCATTAGAAGACAGAGGGTGGTGTTTATTGTCCAATTAGAGGCAGGCAGATCTACCTGTAATCACCTGCTACAGGTGTGAGCCTCCTTTGGTGCTCCGGCCATGGGAAGCCAGTCATCAGCTGTCAGAGAAGGCATCTTTGATCTCCACATTGTTCAAGAGCAAAAAATGCCCCGAGCTTCTCCGGCTTCAGACTTTATCTTTCCGCTAGAAACGCTCAGAGAGATTTATTGCACTTTGTACATTGTGAAACGCACACGCAGAGGTACGGACGGGCCACGTGAAGGCGTTTCCCGTTGATGACGAATGATCCGGGAGTCAAGAGTCATGTGATTTGTTTCCAGCGCAGCGTGTCGTTTGACAGTCGAGGGAGTTGCGCAAAAAGCATTTGATCGCTCATAAGTGTAAGTGAATTATTTCCTTTAGTTTCACGACGCTGGTGTCAGATTGAGAAACAAATATGACAATATAATTTAGTGGACTGGGCCGGGCTGACAGAAGAGATAACAAGCATTCGGTGTACAACATATAAACTGTCTCGTCCTCAACTCATGTGAAATTTGATTTATATAGCACTTTTTGAAACTTACATGAAACATGTGAACTATAAGCAATACATTACATTTACAAGGAAAGTATTAAGAGCTAAGTGAATAAATACACTCCCATTCACACGCACATGCACACAAAAAGACCTCTGTGGGTATATTCTCTGTGTACTCATTGCGTGTTTGTTTGTGTAAACTGGCGGACGCTGTAAAATGAAGACGCTGTGCTGGAATGTCATTCTGCATTAGGTCATCTTTAAAGGAAGTGAAGTTTATTGCCCCTTATTGGACACAGATGAGCCAATCAGAGACATACAGCTATAAATTAGTTCATATTCTGGGAATTTACTAGTTTAATATAGTAAATCCTTAAGTGGACTACAGTATTTACAGTTTCTCGATTCACTATAGTAGTATACTGTAGTAAACATTAAGAAAGTGTAGTCATCACTATAATAATATACTACAGTACACTACTGTTTAGTAGCATGTCCTATGGTAGATACTATACTACAGTATTGTCATGTATGCGTTGAACAGTACTTTCCGCTCAGTCTTGCATGAATGTTGGGGTGTAAAGCAAGTGACTATGCTTTAAATGGAATTTATCATTCTTTTAGGCTACTGTATACTTTACGGTATGGTTTGACATATTGTTTTTACGTATTTAAATCTAAAAGTTTCATTTGGGATTTATTTATAGTAACGTTTGGTTCTTTTTTTTAAATATCTGACAGATCTGTCAAATCTCGAAGTTTAAATGTGTGATTATATGTTATTGATAAATGTTATAAAAATGTTACAAAACATAAAAGAAACATTGTAAAAATGTTGTTCTTTTCAAAGCATTAGGAAACACGTTTTCATATTTTATTGGGAATGTTAGCAAAATGTTCGTCGAAAAGGTTTTGTTAGCTGCCGTTGAACTTATGTTTGTCTCCGACACTGAAAACAGAAGGTCATTTCATTCCAAACGCATCTGATTATTTATAAGATGTGCAATGTAAAACTGCTTCGTTGATCCAATTTGTTTGAGAATCTTTTCCTTTCTGTCTGGAGTGATGCATTGTGGGTAATGTTGGCTCTGGTATGATAACTATTCCGACATTACTTTTTGGTGTCTCACATGTTTTTGCTTAAGGCAACGTTTTGTTTTACCAAACAGATACTAAATAATGTTGTTTCCATTTGTATACTGACAGTTTCATATCAGCTTTCACATTTTGCAAGTTGCGTTTAATGTGGTCTGAAAACTCTGGTGTCTCTTAGTGAGAAATAATTGTAGTACGGTCAACTATTACAAACTTAGTGCAGCACTTTCACAACACACATGATACTTGGCATTAAAAACATCTAGAGACCAGTGTCTCACCCACAAAAATCTTGATTTTACAAAACAAAATGCCTCGCTGATGCTCTTTATCAGTCATAACATGTGTTGGGAGGTATTTTCCCAACACTTACAAGTTACAGTGTCTACAGACGGGCATTGAATGCAGACACAACCAAAGACAAACATGAAAAATAAGATCATGCTCAAACAACATCATTTCCTATGATTCATTGGCGTATTCCATATGATTTAAATTACTCTGCTGGCATCCAGTCCTTTAGTATTTGTTTTTGAGACTTTTAAAGTTTTCAGTCTTTGATATTGTATGGAAATTAGACATTTTAATGGGAAATGAAAACCATGTGAGCTCACAGCTGTGATGAGTAGAGTTTGAAGGGTGGGGCTGAGTTTAGGGGTGGGGTTATTGGGGTGGGGGTGGGTTTGACTGGTTTGGTGCCACTCGTGGATGGGGACACTTAACAGAGTCGCTCTATATGGAGTATATGGAAAGGCATGCAGTAAAATGCTGTGTGTACTTAAACCGTAGAGGGAGGAGGACACCTCCTCTTACTAAATAAACACTCTCACTGCACCTGATCTGAGAACAGTGATGCTCTCAGTGTAATTACATGTGCCAGACGCTGCAGAATTGGTCTGGATTCCTACTTAATAAAAATAAATACTTACCATTGAATATATATAGTAAATATTAGACCCGTAAATATTTCATAGAGTTATTTCCAGCGCTTTATATAATACTGATAGTTTAGCGAATTAATAACAAAAGAGTGGTCTTCAAAGTTTTGCCACATAAAAAAGACAACACTTTAACATATGATTCTATTTATTAATATTAGTCAATACATTCAAAATTGTCCGCATTTCACCCAACCCTAAAAACATCCCAAAATTGTTTTTTAAGTATAACAAATAAAACTTTATTGTTATGTGTTACCATATAACTTTTTTTTCATAAAAACAAAAAAAATATATTTTAACATGGCACTAAAATAAAGCACCACAGGGATGGCGTGTTTTTGTATGGAAAACCTGTAAGCGAGTCAATAAACAACAGATTTTTTCAAAGGGTTTTCGGTTAAATGCCTAAAATTGTCTGTGCATATTCGACGATATAAAACATGATTTACAAAGATTTACTGTGTCTTAAAGGCGCCGGCTGCTAACAAGTTGCTAAATGCGACTACATACATTGTCGGGGACGTTACACGTCATCACACATAAAAACTAATGCAAAGGGCACAAACCTCTAAAAACATTGATCTTGATTCATTCGCCGAATAGTTACTCAAGTTATCAGGGAACATGTTTTGAATAAAGTTTAAAAGTGTTTTCGGTTGCTTGGCGATGGCGACGTTGATATCGAGCGACAGTTCTGTTGCCAGGGCTGCGTTCAGCCCCGAAAAAAACTGTTTTTGGAGTTCCAGCCACACATCTTTGCGATGCTGCTTGCGATTGATTGTTGGAATGATGGTTTTGGGAAACACTTAAATCGTCAAACTATGCTGGAATGACACAACTTGCGACCATAGTTGGCTAAGGATGCTTTTGGGAAACACACACACTGGGCCTACAAAAATACGTCTTCCCTGTGGTACTCTTTACCATCGGTAAAAACATCTATAAAATAGTGCAACTTAGACATTATGCTAAACTTTGTTTTTTGTGTTCTACAGAAAAAATGAAGACAAGCTGAATTGGCAAGACACACAGTAAACGATGCCAATTTTTTAGTGTACTGTACCTTTATTGATTAATTAAACATATTACTAATAATTACTATTTAACATTAAGCATGTATGCTAATGCGTTAATCTGTGTCTGATATTAGTTTCCAAATCAAGTGCCAAAACTTTTCTCCTTGGGTTTTTGAAGGCCACGTGAAGACATGAAGCTCATCCGACGCCCAGCAGGGAGCGTCTCTCAAGCTTTCAGATCAATATCAACTGACATTGATGTCATTCGTTTCTCTAAACTAATACATTAACATCCCACCAGACCCAGCATGCACATTAGGAGCTGATTTGCATAGCAGAAGCTTTGCTGTGAACAGTGAGATTTTGACTTTAAACGCAGATGAAACGGCCGACCTGACGCAGGGAATTAATAATTTTGAGTGGAACATCAAAGGCTCACGTCCTCTCTGCTCCGGTGGGGACAGCAGCGGCCGCGTCTTCCTTCTGCACGTTACGTCCTGTTTGGGATTAGAGACCAATGAAGAAGAAACCATTAGAGAAGATGAAACAGAGTTTCAGAACAGCGGGATGCTGGGTAATTATTTCCTAAATGCACGGCATCCTGATGTTGCGCTGAACAATGTGGCTCCCTTGCAGTGCGCGGTGAACAGGTATGACTGAGATGGCATGCACGTCTCTCTCACACACACACACACGCACTCCAACCAAACCAAAACACACACACTTCTTTAAAATGAAAAGCAGATGTTTGACCGCAGAAGCACAGTCCTGTACAAACAACACAAACGCTTGTTAATTCTCATGAGATGTTTACTTTTCAGACTACCGAACTATTAACCTGAAGGATTACATTGTTGAGGTTTGGGTTGTTTTGTGACGGGGTAGAAAGAGTAAAGATGAGGTAAAACTGAAAGGAAAGATTGTGTAAGGTCATGAAACTGTAAATGTTTAGTACGGTCTTGGCTGTAGCTGGTGTGAACGGAAGAAAATACATTTTTATAACAACAGACAGTTTGGACTCTAATGTATTTGTAAAAATACAAGGTGGTGATTTAGTATAAATTCAAAGGATGTTAATCGTATAAATACGATTAATAAGAAAATATGCAAGCATGAAAGTTCACCTCTAAACATAAATGAGATTGTACTGATTCATACAAATTAGCCACCTCATAAAATAGTTACAAATTGTTATGAGATTATTTGTTGAAATAGCTAAAATGGTTATTAAATATTAACACATACTTTATATTATTGCCTTTATTTTTACCTACATACTGTTCCATACTATTTTGCGTTTTTATTTAAATGTTTTTGCCTGACAGGATATGAAATGAGCAAAACCCCTTATATATATATATGAACCAATTGACCCAATCCAAGTAACAAAGTATCATAGAGAATTAGAAATTTCAGAATTTTACTGTTATTTTGTTTTACAGATGTTTCATGTCTATTATATAAAACCTGTAATTTAATGGAGTTTTACTGTCTTTGAAATACGGTAACAAAAAGAGACTGAAAATGTAAAAAAATCAATTTTACGTGCCAATACAGGTATTTTATGGGATTTTTCTGGTGCCCTAGATGGCAGAAAGTTACCGTTTTAAAGGGATTTTTTTACAGTTTATTTTTTAAATACGGTAAAAATACAACAACATATGCAATTTTACATGACAAAACTATTATTGGCGACCCAGCTGCAGTAAAATTACTTTTTTTAACTGGATTTCTTTCCATTGTGGTCCAGTAAGCAGCCACCCAGAACACCTTAGCAACTGCGTGGCAACATCTTTGTAACCACCGCATCCCACTGACACTGATCCAAGCACCACTGATTTAATCACATTTCCATTAAGCCGATATTTGAACGCCCTTTGCTAGTTAAATGACCACACTAGCCCGGTCTTGGCTTATTTCCTTGATAAAGATGTAGCACATGTTATAATACTGCTCTACAGAAGCGAGCAGAAGACATTCACTCTGTTCCTGTCAACTTAACCTCCCCTTTATAAAAACATAGAAAAAACCCAGACCCCCTCCTCCAGGCTTCACCCATCCCCACACTTCACAATCCCTCGCTCGCTCCATTTGAAAGGAGGAGAGGATAGAGAGACTGCCACTGCTTCAATTACACAAAGACTCGGTGACCCCCAACCGGTTACATTCACTCTTCCTGTGGTTCTCTCTGCAGGAATTCTAAAGACCTTTTAGCCATGCGGACCGAACACGGGCCACCCTTTCCCCCTCTCTCTCTCTCTCTCTCTCTCTCTCTCTCTCTTGTTCAGATTAATCATGTGTGAAATGGAGGCTGCAAACTGTCGATGTCACAGGTTGAGCTGGTGGCAGGTCGGGGCCCATCAGCTGGTGGAGCGCTCGGTTAGGCAGGTGTTAATAAAGACCCACAGGTCTGCCGGGGTCAAACACGCATGCAGGCGTGCACAAACATACGAACCCACAGATGCAATCCCGTGGCTCTCGTGCACACGCATGCAGACAGACAGCGGCAGAAAATGCAAACGGTAATCAAAGAAGATGTTTTGTCTCGGAGGGGCTGGAGTGACCCACCCTGATCCCGCAATAATTTGACTGTGAATGCAGAGGTGATGTATTGTTCTGTAATTGGAGCTCGTCAAATTAGGCCTGAATGCTGTTTTATCACATCTAATTCAGTCATTACTGCATCTGATCACGGCTCACCGGAGATAATATTCCTCAACCTCACTTCATCTCAAACAAATTTAACTGCCACTTGGATATCCATGATGGATATAAATATCACGTGAAGGGTGAAGGCCAAACAAACCTTGAAGTTCATAATGAAATCTGGCAAACGATGGAAGATCTACCTATAAGAAAGAAAATATCTCTATTATTATCCTTGCAAAATTCTTCCGGAGACCCAGAAATGTCACAAATGTCTGAAAGTCAAAGGCAAGCGTATTCTCCAATGGTCTCACAAATGTCTTGAATTAAGCTCCGGTTTGAAACAAAAATCAATATTATTAAATATATCAGTATGAAATCAAACATCTTACCCTACGATCTACATTCATTTTACATCTTCATACTCTTCGTGTGTTTTAACAATTACAGTCGCGTTTGTTTCTATTTTCGATTTAAAGTTCAATGAAATGCGATAACATTTTCCTCTGAGTAGTATAGTTTTGATATGGTCAGGGTCCCATCTGAAACTCCAGACTTTATTTATCCTCTTTTGGAAATACGTTATCTGTTTTGGAGAGACAATTGAACCGGAAAAAAACCCCATGGATCCTCTGTAAGAAAGTCACTCTTAACTCATTTAAACTGAGAGTTTAATGAGGTCATTGAAACCTCATTACCATCAGACTTTAAGTGAAACCAGTGCAAACCAAATAGTCAGAGAGAAAAACAGAAAGCGAGAGACAGTTTACAGACTAGATGACACAATCTGGAGGAAACAGTTTGAAAGATGTTGTTCTTCGCTCCTCTCTGACTCCCCCGAGACGGCGGCGGCGGCGCTTCTCTGAATGTGTCAAATCTCTCTTTAAGAAATTAATTACCGCTCCTCCTCTTTTCCTCTGCAGAGCTTTTGATAGGGCCTTTTTCTGCGCTATCTAAAGAGGCTCTTCCATAGATTTCACTTGGCACCAAGTGCACACAACATTCGGCAAGAAGTAATGTAGATCATTTTTATTCATTGCCTCAAATTGTCTGCAATTATGTGCGTCAGTGGCCACCTGCTTGTTCTGAATGGCAGCGGGTCTGGCGGAGAGTGTGTGCGTGTGCGAGTGTGTGAGACGGGATTACACTAACAAGAAGCGTACAAGGCCTCCAGTTGCAGGTGAAATGGCCCTTCTTGTTAGGATAATGAGTGGTCAGAGGCTGAAACGGGCTGCTTGAAAAGCAGGATTATCAGCCCCCGGCCCCCCAAAACACACACGTGCGCGCACGCAACAAAACCCTGAACAAACCGGGGTCACGACAGACGCCGGCCTCGACACGGCTGGCACACGACAGAACACAAGCTGGTGGCTTTCCAAGCGCTGAAAAAAATCACACACAGACACGGACACATAAATCACTGCTGGAACAGATCCAGGCTTATCGAATTCATTTCATTACCTTGGAAAGAGAGTAAAAAGATAGATACATAGACAGACAGACTTGGGGATCGTGGGTGACCCGCGGCACACGGCCCTTTCCCAGAATGCAAGTGCCCCGCATGTAAGCAGTGCTCTGAATGTGAGTTTTACTCCAGATGAAAAGCTGCTGGTGGAGAGACTTTCATTAGCGTGGAGCGCTGACCCGGGTTCAGCTGCTGTGTTAGTATCTCTCTGCTAATGATTTCTACAGCGCAAAACCCTCTGACCTGCCAACATTCTCAATTTCCACAGAAAAAGAGGAGAAATGGGCCACCGAGCGGAGGGGGAGGGCAGCCACGGATGAGAGGGGGAAGAAAAAATACAAGAAAAAATACATATATTTTTCAGATTGGAACGGCATGAGAGAGCGGTGATTTGAGGCATGCTGGGAGGGTGGTGCATGCTGGGGCATTGACTGCTTGTATGTAGTTGCAGTGTGACGCACAAGCCGATCGCTGCGGTGTGTGTGTGTGTGGCTGATTTGTCCAATAAAACCTCTAGACCTTCAGACTTATAGATTACATCCTTCACTTCCATGAAACACATACCTGCAAACAAACACTCACAACTGTACGATTACCGCTCTGTCAAATTTAGATTCCTGTCTGTGTAAGAGCCAACACACCCACACACACACACACTATTAAGATGCTTGAGTTTGTCAGTGCACAAACACACATACTCGTATGTACTTGATCACATCACCTGTACAAGATAAAAGAATGGAGAACGAAGAATAGAAGAGCTTCAAATTATTTCATTGACGTGGGTTTAGTTGATATGAAAACGTTTCAAAACCATTTTCCTCTGCTTAAGACGTTTATCTGAACTTTGAGGGTACGTTAATTATTTCTTGCCTCAGAAAAAATAGTCTAACTTCTAAGCATACTACCAAAAATCATCAACCGAAAAACAAACAATAAAACTGAAACAAAAACACATCAACAAAGTTAAACAAATGCGCAAACAAACGCAACAATGAAACAACAAAAAAACAAAGCAAAACATAAACAAAACCAAAGAAACATGCAAATATGTTTAAAAAAAGATGAACTCAAACTACTGCACCTGACGCCCTATCTCATAACGCGGTACACACAGGGCAAATGATGGCGCTGTTTGTCGGTTGCATACAGTATTCATTCATGTGAAAGAGAAGGCAGTGTAGTGGGTGTAGGGTCCTCCGATCATAATCAGGGTGTATTGTGGTGGGTCGTCCTGGTCGTGATTAGATAATGAATCTCTTAGACACTTAAGGTCTGATTCAGTACAACCATCAGTATATGCCAGGGCTGCTAGTCCGCAGACAGACAAAAAGCTAAATTGTGATTGGTGTGGGATGAGAACCAATCACTGTCGGTGATACATGCCTTCTCAAAGCTAATGACTCGCATGTTTGACCACTCATAGCGCTCGAAGGGGGTCACGTGACCTGTGATAAAGTTTTAGCGATTTCACGGAAAGCCCTGAAGCTGTGTACAGCCCTAAACAGAGGAGTCATCATTACAAATACCATACACAACACACACGCACACCGAGAGAGAGAGAAAGAGAGAGAGCTACGTGCTAGTTGCTACGTGTATGTATTTAAAAAGAAAAGAGGACTGCCTGAATTCATTAACCCCGTCATTCATAAATCACAGGTGACTATTTCCGAATTGTTGAACGGGGGGCGTGAGTGGCTATGATCGGCATTTTGAGAATGGCCTGAAGGCATTTGAACTGGCACCTCTTTGGAGCCGTCTGATGACAGCAATACGTCATGACAATTATCCATACTATTCATCTTAAATGTCACATACAATGTCAAACAAGTTTAAGCTGGAAAATATTGATGATTCACTTACCTAAACAATGATACACAACTGCTGTGGTTTGTTAGTAAAGTTCTGATCGATTTCTCACCACACAGCAATTTTAAAAGAACTTCACCTTCAACATTATTCTTTAAAAGACCTTTGGTATCACTTTACAATAAGGTGTTATTAGTTAACATTAGTAAATGCATTAGCTAACAATGAACAATTTGATTTTTCAGAATGTATTAAACTTTGTCAATGTAAGTTCTTGTCAATACAGTTATTCATGTTAGTTCGTGGTGCATTGGTTCACAGTGGCAACATTTGATTTTAATAGTATTAGCATATATTAGTAAATGCGCAAATTAACATGAATGAATATAAACAAATGCTTTAGAAGTATTGTTCGTTTTATGTTAGCTAATGCGGAAACTAATTGTAAATAAATAGCACCTTGCTGTAGGCTAAACCTTTATGCCAGTTGCCATATTATTAAGACTAAAAAACATTTATTGTTAATCATTTTAAATGAGTCCTTATAAAATATCATTAGGAATCCAAAGCAAACTAATAAGCTAATTCAAATATATGGCATTTCAGATTATTTGAATGCATATTACAGTAAATAAAAGGTAACACTTTACAATAGTGTTGTATTTGTAAACGTTAGTTAATGCATTAGCTAACATGAACTACTGCATTTACAAATCCATTTTTAAAGTTAACTGTTATCATTAGTTAACGCACGACGAATGAACAAACGTGAACATTGTATAGACCTTTACGAACGTCAACAGAAGTGAACAATGAATAAAAACAGTACTGCTCATTGTTAGCTAAAGCATTTCTAATGTTCACAAGTAAGTGTAATCAAATAGCAATCTATTTAAATTGTAGACAATATATTTCATTTCTGTGAAGTGTTTCTATGTTTTCCTGATATGTATAAAACTCTGCCTGCAAGCGTTTTTACGTAAAGCTGTCATGACATGTCCTGGCTGTCCTGTAGAAATAAAGTTATTCAATTACAGTGCAGCTAATGAGGCTGTTTTGGTTGCTCTGCTCTCTCTGAGGTACTCCACAGTATAAACAGTTCACTTACCCCACACAGAAAGGGGCTAATCAAGGGAATTATTGTTTTCCTGCTTCAATTTGCCGGCTCCCAGTTCTGCGGTGATTGGAAAGAAAATGTGCTATTGTTGTCTGCGTTAATGCTTGAACTTTCAGGAAAAAATGACACGAGTCGCTCTGCTCTTGGGTGTACGGAAGTATGTGCATTAAAATATATCTGCTCATTTAAACACTTTATTTGCATATTGAATTTATGATAAGAAAGTCCTAGCTACGATTTCTTTTTAATCGTTTGTCAAACGAAATTGCTTGAAACATATCCAAATAATAGACAAAGAGTCGTTCTGCGTTTTTTCTCTTGAAGACTTTTGCCTTGCTATCACTGTTTGAAACATACAGGTGCAGATTACTTTACATGGGTTTCAGTTTCCCCCAAAATCCGACTCGACAAATAAATGATTGGTTTTCAACACCGTTATTCTTTTATATACTAACTTAGTAACCGGGCCCAGTACTAGGCAGCTCGACCGGGGGGTTATATGAGCTGATATATAATCAAAGTTCATTGCATGCATCATTTTGACATTTTTCTGTGATTAAATTGACATATCGTTGTTTAATAGATCAAATAAATAAGTATTTAGTAAGTATTTAAGTAGTATTCGATTTTTTATTATTTTATTGTCAGCTGGATATTAATGGAGGGGCTCATGAAAAATCTGGCCCCCCAGAACCTGACCTGGCAATGACTGATTTTTGCTTATATTTAAACATTAACCATTGAAAAATTATGGAATGCAGATTTTGAAAAACACAAAATGACATTAACGCAAAAAGGTGTGCCATAAACCAACAAAAAGTTTGAATCAACAAAATTCATCTCACACAGCCAGCCGAGGGGAAATCTCAACAATTTGTCCTTTAACGACAGGTTGGGTTGAGATCTCAGAGAAGACTGCACTTATAAGGGAACGGCGCCACAGCCAGCCGCAAGAAGCACTGTAAAAAAAGATCTCTGGAGGAGGGAGAGAGAGCCTCTGAAGTCCAGTCTATCTGCCAATTACCATTTTACTGCTGTTCTTTAGTTACTGTATGTATGGAGGGGCCATTAGCAGGTGTGCCTGGGCTGTGTGACCCGACAAAAGCCTTCATCTTTAAAAGAGTCAAACTGACAAGAGATGTGTAGGAGCACAACACCAGAGAATACAAGTGTGCAAACACAACAAAACAACATTACAGATCATTTTGTTCTGAACTATGAACATATTTACCTTTTTTACCAAACAGCTATGAAGGTTCATGCAAGTAAAGCCAACTGGACCTTAAACAATCCATGTTAAAAATGGTCGCACTTTATTTTACAGTCCTGTTTCCCATGTACATACTGTGTACCTATTACAGTAAATATAATAACTAGGTAATAACTAGGTAATAAACACATAACTTATAAACTTAAAACATGTAGTTACCTTACACCACCCAGTACTTTCTTAGGTAAGTATATTGTAAGTACACCATATGTGCATGTACAGAAAAATAAAGTGCAACCAAAAATGTTTATTATCCTATGTAGGTTGCAGAGGTATTTTTCATTAATGAATATTAATGTACATGGTATTGCATCATTGTAAGTTTTAATCAATATTTTTCATATCTGTCTGCACAACATGTGTGTGATCTAGTATATGAGACTTATATTTTATACACATTACGATAGATTTAGGTTTCACAGCACAGTATATTGTAGTTACTGAAAATGTGTCATTGTAGCCTCTTAGTGCAACATTCGTACGTAGCCTATATGTTGTATAAACATTGACAAAATTGAAAGGAAATGTAGATGTCATAATAAAGATTGGTGATTAAGATCGCTTTCACGTACTAGTTGATTTTTCATTACAGTTATTCAGTGACCGTTCCAAGCAGAGAAATGTAAATACACACGCAGGCACTCTGTATATAAGATATTTGAAACAGACTGTGATCGTGCTTCGACTGTATCTTTTGTTGTTGATGGCTGCGAGATCATGTGATCGACATCATTCACTCAAATTACAGTACTCAGCGGCAGTCCGCTTCCTGTGCGTGTTCTCACACGTGAAAGGGGAAGAGCACATCGAGATCACTTGCATTCCTTGGCTTGCTGTTAAGATGTTCTACACGAATGTGCTTCTGCAATTGCCCTGGTATTCAAGACCGTAAAAGCTACTTTACGAGCGTGTCAAAAGAAGCCCTTCGTCTCGCTACACAACGGCAAAATAATTCGCTTATATGCGCAAATACAATACGCTCGCCGGGATTCTACCGTGTTTACGGGACGATTTCACAGACGCAGAGTCGTCGTCTCGCAAATTCATTCGAGGGAACGAACTGCGGCGGCGCCTTTCAGATATCCAACAGTCAAAATTTGGAATGGGTCGAGCGAAGGCAAAATATTTTCGTTCTCACAAAGCCACCTCTGATCTTTGTCGAAATACTTAATTAACATAATATTATAGGGGCACGGATGAGACATTGAGAGGTTTCACTCGACGGGCAAGATAACCTTTCAAACCGTCCCCGAGATTCACGCAGTCAAAGAATAGATATATCAGGAGAGTCCCAGATTTCATTAGCTTGGAGAGACAATAATGGTTTTCATTCGTCTTTCACAGGAGCTCTCTCTGTCATTTCCCTGCCCCGGCGCATTCGAGTGCGGGTTGATTGAAAGGAGCCATCATATGCACATCCGTGTTGTCCCACACCATTCCGAGAGCAAACCGTTTTAGATCCTTAACTATAGCCGCCGCTGTGATTGCTCAGTCGCCGGCAATTTCCTAACCAACCACCACCTGAACAATGATGTGTTCAGCCCTCCACGCTCCGGGCCTTCTGAGGGGAATCATTTCACAGTTTAGAACGAGATCGCCATAGCAACTCCTCTATGAGGGGTTTAGAATCACCATCCAGTAATTCTATGATCATCAAGCACAGCCTTTCCCAACCGTTTCTTTTCACAGTGGACACGGGCGGCTGTGGTGGGGGGGCTGGCCTGGTGGCTTGTTGAAGCTGCTCTGAAATTCTACAGTCTATTTCAGGCAATTCATCCAGCCAGCCTCCATTAGAATTCAAAATATTTCGACCTTCAATCACAGAGCGTGTTAAACGGAACCGCCGCGATCTCCAGTCAAGACGGCCGACCGTTTTAGTCTAATCACCCCGGACGAGCGAAGACAGAGAGAGACTCCTCAATCGCAGCCTAATCAAAATGCTCGCTTTAAACGGTGACAGTCTCTCCGCACGGGCCGTAAACACACGCCGCTGGATCGAGGACCCCTCCTCTATCCGCCGCTGCCTGGAAACGCCGCTCCAAATACAGTAGATTTTCTCACCGACTGCAATCACGTAATTCATCAGGGTGATGGAGTGTGTAAATGTTAGAGTGTGAACTGTACGACGAGATGATTTCTCCTTGATGTTGTGCTGTGACATTGCTGTGTAACCTAAATGCTTCACCTGAGTGCACAAAAACGAACGAGTACTTACATATTCTCTAACCTGTGCATCATAACATAATGCTATCAATTAGAGAAAAGAGTTGGAACCGAAACAGAGGCTCGTGCCAAATCCTCCAAGAACATATGAATGGGTTTGGTGACAAACAAACAAAAATATAATCCATAATTTGGTCAAAGTTACATCCTGTCCCTTCACTCAGCACACATCCTCAGTGCCTTAAGTCAACGCATTTTAGAAAGTCTATATAATTCACATCACCGATATCTTCAACGTGTTGTTTGGAGAATTCTCTGTTTTGGTTTGAACAGACAAGGTTTAGCTGAAATAACCCTGAAGAAAAGTACTAAACTAGATGTTTCATGAGGGATTCTTGTCCATGAAAGTTCACTGTCACAACGCTTGGATGGTTGGTTGAAAGAAAAATGATTATGTGGCTGCTGTAGGGTGCTCTCGGTGGTTCTTTTTGTTATTTAAGATTAAAGAGCCCATCCACACGCTCTCTAGGTCGCCCTGATCCCTTCTTTAATGTAAGTTTAAGGAATAATTTTTGTATGGATGTTTGTATGTTTTACTCGAAATCCATGCTAAAGTAAATCTAATATAGAGAACAAGCAGTGCTAACAATGATGCTAACCGTACCAAGAAACCCTGATATTAACCTATTAGGTCTCCTTTGGGATGTGTTTTTGGATGGAGGTTTGGTGGTGTCCACACCGTTTTTGTTTAATAGCCTACTCAGCAAGAGCTTCTTCACAAAAGAGACCTTGCTAGTTGACCGACATACATGCACTATGCACTTCTCAAACTGCTCTTGGAAGATAAAAACGAGCTGAATGACATAAAAACAGCAAAGAGATGCATGGCTACGGTTGCTGTTGCACAGATCGTTATTGGACAAAAATCTCTGTTTTTTATCACGCCACATCACAGAGCATCTCTCACTTTTTATGAAATGTGGGTAACCTGCTGAAATTCAAGAATTTGTGGTAATGTACTGCAAGAATCAGGTCAGGGTGTGACTCTTTGCCATTTAGCACATCAAGCAATTGGAAATCAAACGCGCTCGTTGTTTGGCTAAATACCAGCTCTATTTAAACAGTAAAGGATTTCTCTGCTACATAACAGCCATCGTCCACAGTCTGGCATTTTCCAGCGAGGGTTGTGCTGAATTGCCGCGTGCAGGTGCCGGAACCGCTAGCGATTAAAGTAGGAGAGGCCAAGCGCAATTGCGGCAGACCAAATGATCAGCCGCATCCAGCCCATGTGAAAACGTTGAGCTGCTAATGGCAGTTGAGCAAGAAAAACAGTGTGGGATGGAAAGAAGCTCATAATGTGTACCAGACTAAAGCAACTGAGAAGAACGGAGAGGAGGAGAACCGCAGGTCTTTCGGCTGAAGTATTCCATTGGTTAGGTAGCGTGAACGAGGCACGCTGAGGCTTCGGTTTTCAACCTTCAGATCCCCAAACTCCTCTCAAATAGTTTTTGGAAGCTTGCAGTGAAAGTGAATCCACTGTTTACACAGCTTTTTTGGAAATCATTAGAGGAGCAGAAAGTATATCTGAGGCGCTCACGCACACACGCTGGGTAAAAGGTTGAGCAACCTTCCTTGTACTTCAAAAGTCTCTGCGAGAGGTGGCAATTCCAGTCCGACCGCTGCCTGGCTCCAATCGCTCGCTGATAAAGCTGCGCTCTGTCTGGTTACAGCCACGCTGCCAGCAGCGGTTCAACCCATGAAACAACCACTGCTATCATAGCGAGACACAATTGCTCTGTTCCAAAACCTAGTGAACTGCCTACAGAGGAAGAATTTTAGGGCGTCTGCTGTGCTGCTGACTCAAAGGCTGTTTCTAAAAGAAGTAGTCTTGGACACAACATTCTTAGATTGGATTCATTGCAACAAGCTCAATGAGAAGATATACCCAACATAACCTACAGTAACATGGGCATGTCTAGTTGGTAAAACTCTTCCAAGTTTACTACAAATACCGGGAGAATGGTTGTTGTTGTAAATGAATGCAGTGTTAATGCTTTGAAACCTTTTTTTCCAGGAAACCACAAAACCGAGCCAAACTTCATCATGACCTTTGACCACTCTCAATGCCCTGCCATGCCCTCTATGAACCGCGCCAGACCCCAGCAAGCATCTACACTGTGCCCAAAATCAATATGGATGATTTTCCTGCCTGAAACGTGAGGTTGTGAAAATGCCCGTTCACAATCCGTTTTTGTGCAGTTACATGTAGAACACTCGACGCGTTTTGGCAAACATTCATCTCGATGCAAGAAAAAGCGTGTCCCCACTACCATATAATCAGGAGATAAAAAGAAGAGCCCTGGATGTTGAAACATGTCCCTGCTGACACTGGATAAAACATTTCTATAATTACAAAACAAAGACAGAAATTGTTAATGGTTAAGTGGTGGAGGAGCCATTTATTCTCAGTGGAATCTGTTCAAGGAAAACAATGGCGAGTGAAAATAGTGAGCCGTAAATTCATAAAAGAAAAGTGTCTGTTTTATGGGCTGGTTTTCCACTTCCATTCACAGGCTTTGTTTATGACAGAGATAAAAAAAGGAAAGGGATATGCCTAAACATACACGCAGCTATAAAATACAGCAATACCGTAATTAGAGCATTTCATCTCTTTAATATGCAACACGAGTATTGTAGACAAATCCAGACTATAGACTAACAAGAGTCTGAAAAATAAGGGCTGCATACCCATGCAAAACTCACTTTGTAGTTGCCAGGGTGTTGCTACGCGGTTAAACAGTGTCCTGTGGCATTGCTAAGTGTCTCTACGACATTGTGTGGAGATTGATTACCTTGGTTTTACTAAAAATACCACAGTTAAACTGTTGTTATGGCAAAACCATGGTTCGTTTGTGGTTAACGGGGTTTAACTATGGTAACCATGTTTATTTAAATACATTTGTAATAAAACCATGGTAAATTTTCTCGCGTAAGGGTAGACACAGATTTCCACTCTTAAAAAACAAGGGGATTCACAGCAATGCCATATAGAAGAACCATTTTTGGTTCTACAAATAACCATTTAGTCAATGTTTTTTGAAAGAACCATATCTTTCTTACCTTTTTTCGCCACAAAGAACCTTTTTGAAAATTTTAATTCGTAGGTTGTGAATCATATAAAAATGGAAGATTATAAGAAAAAGCCATACTGAAGCCCATACCTTTACCCCACCCTAAACCTAACTGTACTACATCATATACTAAACCCTAAGGAAATCGTAACATAAGAAAGAGATTGCACGGATAGGCGCTAGATTGTGTTGGTGATACAAATAAAGATAATTCTCAAACAGAACTACACGTCATGTGTTCTGCTGCATCCTGTGAAACATCTTCATTTAACACATGTAACACCGACACAGTTTATGTCTTTGCATATTGCCTGCGGGAAGCTCCAACAGTGATTTGTAGTGTGTGAGGAATTTACTTTCCATCAGATGACACAACAGATGAGTGTTGAAATGTCTTGAGTAAACCGAGACAAGGCTCATTTGATTGAACTCATTCTATATTATCTTCATACACTGATATTCAGAGTTTGTAAAGACATGTTATGGATTAGTACTTGACAACTACAGAAAATACACATCACATGCTCGAAAGATTGTTGATTATTGTGCACAGCCGACATAAAGCAACACGTCTGCTGATTGCCATGACAACGACAAAATCTGATGGCCTTATGTCATTTACACAGATGCACAGCTGCATGACAACCACCTCTGATAGGCCTTCTCGGGGCTGAACCATTCAGTCTATACACAGCTGTATAGTCGAATTACTAGCTATAGCGATGCTACTAACTTTACATTTTTAGAAGCGTGACAACTTTTCCAGTAAGAAGTTACAAAATCTCCAGTGACAATCTGTGCGATCAGGCTGTGTGGTTTTGACTCCTTAATTATATTTATGTCATGGACAAGAAACCCATCAGACTATGCCTTGCTTCCTGACCAATCATCTCTTTCCATCTTTAATAATGTGCGTGATGTCATCAGGAAAATGAAATTAGCGACTGACTTCCGGAAACAGATGTGACTGAACACAACGTGAAGGACATATTAAATGAATCATGCTAGTCTTTCTGTCAGGACGCTGTAAGACTTGATACTTGTGCCACATAGAGATTTTATAAATCAACACGACGACTCACTACGTAAAAGATTGTGCCACAATTGGGCTTATATTGTGTAGTCGTGAACCCAAGCTATAAAATTAAAACCACTTACTTCATTATGCAGAAAATGTATGTTTCACAGTTTGTTGAGATAATGCTGTCATATTACAAATAGTGATCGTTTTGGTTTAATTATGTGGCAACATTTCTCCCAAACTATAGTTTTTATTTGAATTACTTTAAAAAAGTGGTCAAACTACGACAAATAGGCTATGCATTGTCTGCATAGAATTCTGGACTGCAATTACCACAATACATGCCGAATTGCTAAATAAATGCAAAACGGGAGTGCTCCATTCATTTTTCCTGCGGCAGCATGTAGTGAAAAGATGCACTTCATCAAGGTTTATACTATGTTATAGTATGGATTGTGAAGAACACGGTTCAAGGCCGTCTCTGTGACACCTTCATTCCGGCGTCCAGCGATAATGTTGACCAGAGAGACACAATAAGAATAAAGGCTGTATATTGTAAGGCCCCTGTAAGCGGCACATCCACTAATCAGAGCCCTTCTGCCGTAATGGGAAAGTCAATAGCTGCATACAATCAGTAAACAAATTCTGCTATTTTTAAAAAGAGCCTCCGTCTCCATTTTAGTGCCGGCAATTTAAATTATTCTACCGTGTAACACCTTAATTGTATAAGACAAAGACGATGTCGAGAGCACAAAAGAGACATGAGAGGAGCGTAATTTCTGTGCTGCCACGCAGAGATGACATGTGATAAGCATTCAGCGCCGACCGCTCCGCCGATACCCAATGACAGTTTGTAGTTAGTCGCCATAATAAGGCTGAGACAAACAGTTTGTCTTTAAGCTGTTGTGAATGTCAGCCTCTTAATGAAGATAAAGAAATGCCGTTAGGAGCATATCAAAGTCGGGGCTTGACGAATTCTCCTGTTGGATTTCATCACTGACAGTTAAACGCGGTTTTCATGTTCAACGTTTGAACATTGTGGGTCGGCTTTCAAAGATATCGATTGTCTGGAGAGACCTTTCTAATCAACTCTTTTATATGAGAATGTTGGAATTGTCTATTCATTATGCTGTTGGTAGTGACATATGAAATCTTAAAGGGGCTTTGTGGGTTTTAGCTCGTCTCTCCAAGCTTGGAGACCACCTGTATGTTTGTGTACTGCTGAAAGAGGACAAAACTGGAGTTCAGAAGCTACACAGTTTTACGCCTTCTAGTGAATAGCAAAACTTGGTTCATGGTTGTTATGTAATCTTAAGGCGATTGATGTGTAGAAAAGAGGAATGTCCTGGCCTTACTTTCAGCTTCTATTTAAAAAAGACATACATCAATAATGAAAAGAAATCTATTCTTATTGTGCTGTTTTTAAAATAAGAAAAACGTCTTTCTTAAAGGTGCAGTCTGTAATATTTGCTATCGCCATCTCTGTTTGACATAACATACGCTGTAACTGTTAAGTTAAAGGAACAAATTGTAAGTTGGGAAAATATGAAAAATACATTAAATCAACTAAACTGCAAAACATTTTTTACACATCGGCTCTTTGAAATGATAGAAGGTTGAGTTATTTGCATATTCTTATTCAATTTACATTATGTGATTTGTTTAGAAAACTAAGAGTTTCAATATACAATGTTAAATGGAATGCAAAACTTTGAAGCTCAATTTCTCCAAACTGCTCAGAATGCAGATGTGGTGACAAGTCAAGTCAAGTGATGTCAGAAGGACATTTCCCACAAAAACGTTCCCAACAGCTCAACTTATAAATCATTAACATAGACTTGCCATTATAATCGGGGCTATGGCAAAGTGAATATTTTAATCCATTTGATATCCTCAATAACTCGATGTGTTTTGTTTATTTTTAAATAAAGGTAACAGACTGCAGCTATAATACACGTCTTATCGTGGAACATTTTTTATTTCTTTAAGAAATACCCCTGGTCTACACAATTGTTGATGTAATATTTTGGGATATCTTTATATTTTGGAAATGCATCTGATCACCATCACAGATGGTCATAATTGAACACATTACTTGTGGTGCACTTCAGTTTTAAAACTTCAGACTTCAAAAAAGTTCTGGAAGCCCCAGATGTGCTCCTACTCGAACATGCTTAACCTACTCTCTCAGAATGACTCCATGTCTTGTGATTTTGTGTTAAGTAACATGCCAGCGTGAGGTTGCTCGTTTTTCAGACATGTTTCCTGCGTGCCGCTGTGATCACGAAGATGAAGCAATAAAACTTTAGAGAGTCACAGCATTGCTCACGGTTGCTGTGATAAATGTGTGTGTGAGGGAACAGGTGCGGTCCCATCCCAACCTGGCCAGACAGACGCTCTCGCACATGACTCAACGCAGAACAGAAAACGGTGGCGTGACTGAAAGCCTTTACATACCACACACACCCCCCATAGAAAAAACATGCATTGCATTCATCCTACACACTCGACAACATAGTTCAAAGAACTACATCGAATACAATGACATTCCCATGCTATGGGTTGTTTTCGGAAAAGATTAAGTCAAGACTAGACCTTAGTTAGATTAATACTTTTAAGTAGTTTTTACAAACATGCGATCTTGAGACAAAACAATGGCACTGATGTATTTTATAAGATATGTCAGTGCAAGATATTGTCAGCTACGACAGCGCAAACATGCATTTTAGTCTTAGACAAGGTTTAAAGGGTTTCTTTACAGGAGGAAATTCGGAAGAATGTCAGATCTCACTCACGATTTACTGCCATAGTAGGGAAAATAAATACTACGGGAGTCAATAGTGGGTGAGATTTGACAATCTTCCAAATGTCTTCCTGTGTGTTCAGCAGAACAAAGAAATGTATACAGGTTTGGAACAATCTGAGGGTGAGTAAATGATGACAGAATTTTCATTTTTGGGTGAAGTCCCTTTAACCCCTGTCCAGTAGCTAGGTGTTGAGGAGTGGGCCATCGGGTGACTAAAAGGAAAGAGTGTTTGTTAGTTTTTAATCACGCTTACAAGCTTGTAACATATATATATCAAGGAAGAACATAGACTTAAATATCTTCTCAACGCACAAAAACCCTCTCGCGCCGCAAACTGCATCAGGCGCAGGAACAATATGTCTATTTACTCTCAACGGAATACAGACAGACGCACAGCGTGAGACAGACGTACACCATACCTGGCAGGTGTGCGTGTGTTTGCGCGGGCGACCGGCAGCGTTGGTGGTGCCTGAATTCAGTGTTTTCATCCGGCTCAGCCATGCGGAAGAGGAAACCTTGAGATGCAGCGCGCCGTTGTGTCGAGATGACTTCCTGCAAATAGAGACACGGAGCACACACGGACCAAAACATGACCAGATCAGACCCGCTCAAACATTACAGACCATGACTCTCATTTCCTCTAAACAACGAAAGACAAAGTAAAATCATATACATTATGACTTGAATGTAAAGGATGCCCTGCTATTATTCCACCACAAAGCCTGATAACAAGGCCTTTAATCCCATAATAGATCTGTTGGGTTTAGGATTCAGGGCTAAATTGTTTGTGCGGGTGCAGTGACGGTGTGAGACCGCGACCCCATGTCGAGCTGAATGAACGATTTGCGCGGCAGCTGAAGAGTCCTTCACTCTGGAACGGGTGACCGCGAGAGCAGCTGTCTCCACCTCACCTGCTGCTGGGAATGTGAATGACCGCCTGGTCGAAACTCAAAAAAACCAATAGGGCTGAAATTGCTTTAGATTGATGACACGGGGCTCGAGGTCTTTCGTTGCCCACAATAACGCATCCAATCTGACAGCAGAATATAATTCAAGGGCACTTTAAGGGTGACCTCTAAAGAACTGCAGGAACCTCTCTGTAAACAGCTGAATAAAATAGGGTGAGGTCCATCGAAGCACTTTGAACTTGCTAATGTTGAAGACCGACGAATGACATCGCCATTACCCCCTTCTCCAAATGTTTGCATTATCTCAACAAGTTTAAAGAGCCGTGACCTCCCTTATACAACAAAACATTTATATATTAGTCAGACCATCATGGTAATGGTTCACACACAAATACCGTGATGTTTTCAAATGTACGGTATGGATGACATACCATGGGAAACCATCATGGCAAAACCCATTGTACATTTTTGTTAAGAAAAATCTGTATAATAATCTTCATTCTTGATATCGGACGTGAATGCAACCTGCGCTGAAATCTCAGACTGGACAGAGTAGATCCGTCAGTCACGAGGTCTCTGCAGAGATGAGCAGTGGTGGACCGCACACATCTACGCCAGAAATTACAGGAGAGTGGCTCGTCGTGTAGAGTCTTAGCCGAGACTGTGCCGTGAGTCCATGGATGTTTCACGGAGCACCTGTTGGCCCGTGTGTTTATCTGAGCTGGATCCTCTGCGTGTCACAGACACGACAGAGCCTAACTCTGGAAAACCCGAAGCGCGGCAGTAAACCTATAAACAGCTAAAAGGGGATTTTATTAAAAAAAGAAAATGTTCAAATAAAGTGCTATTTTTGATTGACAATGCTTGTTTAAAATAATATCAGAATACATACGATTAAATAGCCTACTAATAATGCGCATTATAGTTTTCCACCAACAGCACAAATGCACATGGTGACATGCAAATTTCCAAGAAGTAGGCATGCATTAATGCGCGCAGTGTCACTGTTGCTTTATTGTGACACGAGCATCAGACACGCGGAGAATAATAGATAACATTCACCGGCCACTTAGCAACAAACACGACATCATTCGCCATGACCTGCACGCTGCGTGTCAGAAAAAAACACCAGAGGGTCCTCAAATGTCTTGAAATAATGAAATCATAATGTGCACGAATAAGATCATACAAGGATGTAACCCTGTTTTTTTTCATAAAGCTGAATGATGCAAAAAAAAAGAGAGACTAAGAACTGTCTTCGTGGGTCCCTAAAATGCACCTGACACTGGACTTGACACTTTATAATGAACAAACAAATAAAAAAGATGACTGCGGGACTGGTTTTTGAGTGGTTTAATCGCGTAATGTCAACAATTATTCAAAGCTGTCATGTCGTAAAATTGCACTTTCTCGGGAATTGCAGGTTCATTGTCCACGTCACCACAATGCGCGAACATTTGTAGCCTATACTGGTGTTGGGTGACCTTTGTTTTGGCCTAAAACACAATGCATATAGGCCTTCACAAATGAAGGAATTGTTTGGCTATGAAGAAATGATTTAGCAAACCGAGAGAAATAAAAGCTTTATAAAAGCCCACTTTCTTAAATCATTGAACTAATAAATCCTTCGATCGAAGACTTGTCTTCAGTTTTCTCTCAACCTTAAAAGCAAACCGAACACACCATCAGCAAACTGCAATAATTGTTCTGCTTTATTGAGGACGCACAAAGGAGTTAACCTGCTTCACTGCGCTTTGTTTTGCGCCAAAATGCGTAACAGCTCAAATATATAAAGACATTCTGCTAAACCCTTTCATACAGGACAAAACAACACAACACACTGCTACTGCATGCAAATAGATGTTGACGTATTCTTCAAGCAGCCGGTTTTTGCTCACAGCCTCGAATCATGTTGTGCTCATTGAACATGCTTGAACCTGTCAACGGACATAACAGGCATTTGTTTTATTGTCAAAATCATGAAGTGCGAAAACACGCATGCAGGAAAAATACTGCTGGTCTCGAAACACTTTTTTTATAAACCAAAAAAACATTTCATCGCAAAAACAACCTTGAGGAGTGACGTCCTATATGGATAGGATGCGAGTTAGATGCGTATTTGTTTTGACTCTCTCGGAATTGTTAGGGGGGAGCAGTTTGGGGTGATCAAGTGAAGGACCTGTAGTAGAGAGGGATTTAAAATGAGCCAGATTAGTTAATTATCCACAAATGCGCTTTTCCTCTTAAGGGTGGAGACAAATTAATCCCAGCGGCAAGCGACAAAAATTCTCCCTTGAAACCTCCAGCCCTGCATTTGTACGAGTGTGGGGCTTTTGGAGCTGGCCAGACCCTTTTACTGAATAGGTCCCGATTAATCATTCATCTTGTGTTGTTTAGCGCTGTGATGGATGCATATCGTCACTCGTGACAATAGATGCACCGCGTTTTGTTCTTAGCAAATAAATCATTCACATTGTTTAAGGTACATTGGTCAATCTAATGACTTGTAATAGGCTCCTAATTACCACAGAAAAGTGCTCGGCGGGCCGGAATGCATTTAGATTTGTCGAAAAATCTCTCATATTTTTTTAAGAGCTTTACATTCTATTATGTGGTACAGTTATAATAATACAACCTCATTCATAAATATGATATCCAGTTTTTATTGAAACGCGTATTTAATTTGACAAATTAAGGTTCAACAAATGTTGTTAATTATATTTACAATTTAATACTATAATTCAATGTTGATGTTATTTATTTTATGTGAAGTCTGACATATGAAGGCAGACAGAGGTCAACAGAACGGAAATAAAGGCAAAGTGAAACCTAGATATGAATTCCTATATCATATGCATTACTGTGCCTAGTCTGACAAGAAATGCATTTCACTTTAAATCTTGATTTTATTTCCATTGCACTCTGAATTGACATGCAGTGCGCATACATTCATGTCTAAATATGTAACCTAAACCTCTGTGAGCTCGAGTCCAATTTGTTTATGCTGAACAGCCGTTTAATAGTGTTAATTGTTCCTCCGTCAATTTGCAGTGATTGCGGAAATCAAGCGATTTTCGAGACTCCACCGCTCGTATTTGAATAAATTGTTTTATATTCCCCAGCTCTCTCCATAGGAGGGAATTTAAAGCAAAGCGCTCTGGAGTAAATTGCATTCAGGCTGACTGGCAGCGTTCAGCCTCTATAATGGAGCATTATTTGGTCATTTTGAATACTGTAATGCACAGCGTTTCGGTGGGGCCATTCTAAAGAAAATTGCTTTAACTTTTAAAAGGACAGCGATTCACTACAAAGCAGGCCATTCTTACATTATGTCATTACCCTTAAATGTTTTAACAAGCAGCGCAACACACCGCTATAATGCATTTATCTTTTTGTATTAAAAGAAATACTGGGGAAGGAAAAATGAAATGATCAAGAATGTAAAAAATATCGTCTAATTGCTTCATATTTGTTCTGCATCCAAAAGCAGACACTTTTTCGTCCCGAGCTTTTAGGATTAAAATCGAAGTTTAAAAAACGTTTTTTAAAGTTTTTTTTAACGTATTTAAAAATGTCCTGGTTTTGGGGGGTCAAGCGCTCGCTCGCGGTTCTAAATGTATTTAAAGAAACCGCTAGGCTGAGCGCACCCCAAACTATACCCTACAGTACATAGCCCCAATATCCCTCCCTCTTTTCTACCTCTCTCTCTCTCTCTCTCTCTCTCTCTCTCTCTCTCTCTCTCTCTCTCTCTCTCTTACACACACAAACACACACACTCGTCTCGCAAAAAAGTCTAGCACACCTGTTGGGAGATCAGTCCTCTTCGTCCTCTTCTTCCAAATTGTAATCTCGTATTTCGGTGACTTCTCCTGTTTTGAAAATAAGGCATGTTTTTACATTTTGTTTTACTTTCAAAACTATATATCTTAAGTACATTTAAAATAACAAAAATCTCACCGTATGACACTAATCGCTCCATGTTACGAAGAAAACACAAAGCCGCTAAATATGACCTCATAATAACGAATCCAAACGAAATGTTTCCGTACTTTTATCAAACCCAATGATCATAAAAAATAAATAAAGCGGATTGCATTCAAGTTGACACCGCGAATGGTTGCGCGTGTGAATCTTTCATTTAAAGCATACGCGTCTGCGTCGACAAACACACAAATAAAGTATTATATGCTATCATGCGTAAAATCGAGATGAGAAGCTTACCGCTGCAAGATGCATGTATTAAATAGCAACATAAGATGCGCGCTATAGTCTGTGCGGGAATATACTGCGCCTTGATGGCCATTATATATAAAACGTTGAAAAATAGCTGATGGCTTATTGCTTGACAGTAGGATCAGTGCCCCAGTCGTTGATTGACGTACAGCTTTAGTATTTCTGTCGTGGTCTCGTCGCTTATTGGTCGGACGCGTCGCGGCGCGCCATCAGATTGGCTGCGCATTGCAGCCAGCTGTACTTCAAAGCACGCGCTCACTATACATCTCGAGTAGAGAGAGAAAGCTCGAGCGCACTGTCCCTCGGTCACACTGCAACACTGACCCATTGTTCCCTGCGAGGCTTAAAAGAGTTGCTCTTGGAAAGGGCCTGGATATGGCTACGTCTATTCTTGGGGTAAGCGCCGTTTCATTTTGACTTTGGACAGAGACGATATCTTTAATTCTCTCCCTTCTTTAGCAGTAGCGTTGATTTTCAGTGTTACGTGTCATCAAACTTTTCAATGACTTTTGTTTACATGCTTCTAACTGCAACCAAAAAAGGACAAAAAAAAAACTTACCCAAAAACATGTTTGTCTTTTACAAACCCACATGTGTTCTGGTGCGTAATGGAAGCTCAGGGGGAAGTCAGAACAACTAATCTTGTGACATAAAGAACTCAAGAAAAGTTATTGTGCTGTAAACAATATTGCCTAAAGTAAAAGGTTTGTGTTATTCGCGCTTGTCAGTGTCAAAACAGACATTTCTTTATGATGGATTGACATGACAACACTTGCGACTCTGTTTAAAGTTCAAAACAGCTCAAAACATGACTGTTGCGCATTTATTTGACTAACCAACAACTGTCTGTCTTGTGTCTACAAACTATATTGTTGTTCATTTTCTCCTTCGCTTACTCCAGGCATCTTTAATCCTCCTGGTATTGTGGCCTTGTAAAACTAACGGTGCTGTTTAGTGTGTTGACAAAATGTTTCTATGCTCTCCTACGTTGCTTTGGATAGAAGCGTCCGCCAAATGAATAAATGTAAAGTTTGCAGAAAATGTCCATTTTGGTAATAGACTGCAGGCTATATGTGCTTGCAAGTCTGCTTTGGTATATTAGTAAAAATCTTGAACTTTTAATCCACACAGGAAGAGCCGCGGTTTGGAACTACCCCTTTAGCCATGCTGGCCGCAACCTGCAACAAAATCGGCAACACCAGCCCCCTCACGACTTTACCTGACTCCAGCGCGTTCTCCAAAGGCGGATTTCATCCCTGGAAAAGATCCTCGTCGAGCTGCAATTTGGGATCCAGTCTGCCGGGATTCGCGGTCGCGACGAGCCGCAGCTCCTCGGGATTAACGACCACCACCGGCACGGGCAACAGCGCTTTCTGCCTGGCGTCCACCTCGCCCACGTCCTCCGCGTTCTCCGCCGAATACAGCAGCTTATTCTCCAACACAGCGAGCGTTTCCTCGCAGGAGTCGGGACAGTCCGCGTTCATTTCCAAAGTTCACTCGTCGGCAGAGACTTTATATCCGCGGGTCGGCATGGCGCACCCGTACGAATCGTGGTACAAGTCCGGCTTTCACTCCACCATCTCGGGCGAGGTGGCCAACGGCGCGTCCGCGTGGTGGGACGTTCACACGAATCCGGGCACGTGGCTCGAGGTTCAAAATCCGGCGAGCACTTTGCAAACTTCGCTGCACTCGGGAACGCCACAAGCCATCCACCCCCAGCTCAGCGGCTACAACCCGGATTTCTCCAGCCTCACGCATTCCGCGTTTAGCTCCACTGGCATCAGTCCCACGGCATCCCACCTACTGTCAACGAGCCAACACCTGTTGACGCAGGAGGGATTCAAAACCGTGATCCCCACGTACACGGACGCATCTGCCACGAACGCAATGATATCAGGTGCCAGCTCTGGCATAGGCACCTCGTCCAGGTCGTCCAGGAGATACTCCGGGCGGGCCACGTGCGACTGCCCGAACTGTCAGGAGGCAGAGCGCCTCGGCCCTGCGGGTGCCAGCCTGCGGAGGAAAGGACTCCATAGCTGTCACATCCCGGGCTGTGGCAAAGTCTACGGTAAGACGTCTCACCTCAAAGCGCATCTGAGGTGGCACACCGGCGAGAGGCCCTTCGTGTGCAACTGGCTTTTTTGCGGCAAAAGGTTCACCCGGTCAGACGAACTCCAGAGGCACCTGCGCACTCACACGGGGGAGAAACGATTCGCTTGCCCGGTATGCAACAAGCGCTTCATGAGGAGCGACCACTTGAGCAAACACATCAAAACACACACCGCTGGAGGTGGAGGCAAAAAGGGCAGCGACAGTGACACCGACACGAGTAACCTGGAGACGCCCAGGTCCGAGTCGCCGGAACTGATTTTAGAGGGTGTAAACCCCCGGGTCACGGTGAAAGATCAGTCTCCGCACCACGAGTCCTGAACATGATTTATGAAAATGACCTCAACTCCATTTTCCTCGCGGCTGAATCGAGAAAAGCAAACGGGTCTGGAGTACGCGCATATACGAAAACTTTCAGTGTTCTGCATTTCTTCGCAAAACGAGGCGATTCTTGGCACGCGAGGAAACAAAATCAGTGCAACGCTGTTATTTCTACTCAAGCACAGACAAACACCTCTCCTTTCAGCACGATGCGGTCTTGCCGAGGCTCGGTGTTTGGACATTTGGTTTGGATCAATGTGGGAGCTAAATAACCACGGCTGCCGGCGTGAGATAATTCTGTACATATATCCACAAAAATATGTTATTTTTCCCTGTAAATGTTACTTATGATTGTTTTGTGGTGGATCCTGAAATTCAGGGAATTTTCTTTCCTTTCGACGCACTTTGTGGATGTCAGTATGTATGTTACACAGCTATTTAAAATTCATTTAACCTTTCCTTTACATTGCTAAAAATATATAAATGTTTAATTGTATAAAGTCACGCTTAAGGCTTTCATTTTGTAATTAAAGGGATGTAAAATCTAAAGCTTGGCTTGTCGAAATTATTTGATTGAATTTGCTATTTTCTTACGGATAGTCGAATCTAGAAAATGTAAAAAATAACCATTGCATTTATTTAT
The DNA here is from genome assembly GCF_947034865.1 of Barbatula barbatula. NCBI lineage: Eukaryota > Metazoa > Chordata > Actinopteri > Cypriniformes > Nemacheilidae > Barbatula > Barbatula barbatula. The sequence goes on from NC_136772.1 coordinate 23,273,537, forward strand.
ATTTTAGAAAAACGAAAAATAAGTATATTCACAAAATATCAATAATTCAGCCATGATTTGAATTCGTGTTCCCAGTGGGATAAATCAACAGTAAATGCCCCGAAAAGGCTTTTTTGTCCAAATGAAAACCTTGTTAAATAGTATTAATTATGACTTGGAGCACATCGCAGCCCCATGTGTCTTGTATTTGCGATTAGGGATTCGTGTCTTATCAAATATCTAATTACTCTCCGCGACAATCATTTGTTCAGCGGCTCTTTATCGCACATTTTCCGATGGGACGTGGTGACAAAGGACCTCTGAATATTTATTTGAATCGCTCAAATTAACTGCTTAAATTTGCATGTCAAACGGAAAATGTCCATCCAAGAGAGAGCTGAAGGCATAAAGCATCGTTTAGCTTTTATAAAACACTACACTTGATTTGGTGTTATGGGAACACTTTTTTTTCCCTTTCTTGCCTTTTCTGGAAGACACTTTTGAAAGGAGAGATGGGGAGAGGCCTTATGCAAATGTTGAATTTAAAATGCTCTCGCAGTCAAACGGTCTCTGGCTGTTATTTGAATATCAGTGGCCCTGTACTGAAAAGGTTCAAGGATGCTCTCTGACTTCTTTGTGTTTATCCAGCGCAGCGTCCGATCCCACAGAAAACCCCGGCGGAATAATTACAGCCCGAGCCGCAGTCTGGGAACTTGTTAGAGCCAGACGCCTTTTTGGGGAGGGGGGGTTTCAAGGTAAATTGACCAGAAGGCAATAGACTAAAATTATTTTCATTTCCTTTTGTGAGGTGCCGAACCACCAGTGGCCTATTCAGGGGAACAAATACACAAATGCAAAATTTAAAGTCCATTAAAATTTAACGACCTCGTGAAAAACTTATAACATTTGGCAAAAAACGGATGAACAAATAAATAAACATTTATTATTTATAAGCAGCCTAATAGAATTGTAAAGCTCAATTGTCAAATAACCCGGAATTACTAGAAAAAAACCATAGTTTCAAGACGGAAACGAAACATTTAAGCAGTTGTTTTCCCTAAATAGCAGGTGCACAGTAAAGCAATAAGTCTTTTTTAAATTAATGTTGGATGCAACGATTTTATTGCACACAATTCAAAATTTGTGTTACGGAAATGAGCGCTATTTGGGCGTGAAGGCATTCACGAGCACGCTTTACAATTATATGGTCCTATTAAGATTTACAAACGGGAGCTTATACACGGACAAGATCTAAGTGGTTTTCGGTCTTTGCGCCCGGGGATGCGGACAGTAGCGCTGTCACTCACGACCTTTTGTTCGCGATTTCCCGGAATGCCCTCTGACTGCGCGCGAGGCAGAAGTCAGCTTTGTTTCCGCGCGGCAATAAAAGAGAGATCAAAGAGAAGCGCCACAGCGCGGGAAACTCAGCCGTGACGAGTCTGCCAGTGTCCCGCGCTCCTTTTTCATCACCTTATATTTCTGCGTGTCCGAACATCAATCAAGTTAGTTTTAGGTCTTTAATAAAAAATGATAAAATCAGTCATTTTAAAAACACGCTTAAATGTCACTTGATGTACATTTGCGTTATGCGCGTGAAAACTTGTGAAGAACGTGAATAGTTTATTTACGCTTTTGATGCTTCAGCGCCACCCTTGGATTCTTTTGCAGACTGCTTAATAAATGTTTGGTATTTTGGGAGGAAGGGGGATATTTCACAAGAATTGGTTGTTATGATTTCGTGGTCGGAGTGGGTGCAAGCGAAGCCGAATTTACAAGCCAGAAGAAAAAAAATGCAGAGTTTTGTTTGCAGTTGCACAATAGTAATTTTAGCCAAAACACAGAAACTTGTCAAATAAAGTCTTGTGGAAACAATCATTTTATTTTCAGTTCGTTAACGTTAGTAAAACTTCGTTCCATTAAATATTCAATTCGTTTCATCATTGAGCGTCTCATCCTCCCACACTGAAACTAGTTTTACCACAAATTCCATTGAAAGAAAATCTTCCATCTATTCACTTATTTCTAATAACGATAATGCGTTTTGTCTGGAAATGTCATTTATGTAAAACCATGTTACTTAAGCACTATTTTCAACAGCATTTAATCTGGGTTTAAGGTAAATGGGAAATATTATGCATTATCAAGCTTTATAAATGCCTAAAATTTCATTTACATATTTGCATAAACTTCGCACATTGCACTTCAACAGGTGTACATAATACAAAAAAAAACCATTTAATGCGTTTATAATATCCTGCTGTAAAACTCAGATAAACTTTACACTTTTGAAAGACTAAACGCTTTGGGGAGAACATGAATCGCATTAAAACTACACCACACAAATAAAAAGTATCAGCTATACAAAAAAGATTTAAACATTTCAATCCCGTTTATAATGTGCGGTTTCTGCATTACTTCAGCGCCCTCTGCTGACAAAGTCCTGGTACAGTGTGTAAAAAGGGAACGATCTGAACCCCCAGACTCTACACCAAACGAACTCTTGCATTCAAAAAGGTGGGAAGAAACATACATTTAAAAGCACAAGCTCAAGAAACACTGCCAAAAAGAGACCGCTGTCCGTGAATAACCTAAATGTTGGTGTTTCTCAACAAAAATGATCGCATAGCTTTGGAAGACTTGAAACAGTCTACATGTACAGGGCATTTAGCTAATTATTAAATCCAGATTTAACTCCACTATACAGAAAAGAGAGGTCAGGAGGTTCTTTTAAAACAGCTTTTGTGTATCAAAGACAACTGTCGCATAAGTTTTATAGTAATGCGAGTAATGGTGGTCTACACGTTCAACTACTGCTTTTCCAAATCCCTGCTATCATGCTCCTGTCTACACCTCTCCCACCATTTCTCTCGCTCTCTCGACTTCTGCTTCTGTCCATTTTCTCCCTCACTCTCTCCCTGCTGGCACTCCTGTGTGTCTCATTCCTCCATCTCTGAGGGCTCCTGCTTCCATCTCTTTTATATCTCCCTCGGCTCTCGTCTGGTTTATCTCTCCCTCTTTCTCTGCTTCCATCTAGTTTATATCTCCCTCGGCTCTCATCTGCTTTATCTCTCCCTCTGCTTCCGTCTCGTTTATCTCTCCCTCGTTCTCTGCTTTCACCTCGTTTATCTCTCCCTCTTTCTCTGCTATCATCTTGTTTATCTCTCCCTCTTTCCTTGCTTCCGTCTCGTTTATCTCTCCCTCGTTCTCTGCTTTCATCTCGTTTATCTCTCCCTCTCTCTCTGCTTCCATCTCGTTTATCTCTCCCTCTTTCCTTGCTTCCGTCTCGTTTATCTCTCCCTCGTTCTCTGCTTTCACCTTGTTTACCTCTCCCTCTTTCCTTGCTTCCGTCTCGTTTATCTCTCCCTCTTTCCTTGCTTCCGTCTCGTTTATCTCTTCCTCGTTCTCTGCTTCCGTCTCGTTTATCTCCCCCTCTTTCTCTGCTGCCATCTCGTTTAGCTCTCCCTCCCTCTCTCCATTTCTCTTTACTTCTCTCATTCTCCTCCCTGCATCTCTCTCTGTGATCCGGTCTGGTTTTGCCCTCTGGTGATCTGTGAGTTTTCTCTCCTCTGCAGCCCCGCTCATCGCGTATTGGAGAGTGCCGTTTTGACAGACCGTGTGACTGTTTGTGGCCATCACGCTCGCTCTCGGAACCGCTGTCACTGGATGGGTCTCTCTTTTTCTTGCTTTTATTCTTGGCTTTCTTTCCAGACGGTTCCTCCGGCTCAGAATCGCTGCTGCTATCTTCTGAAGAGCTGCTGGATGAACTTTCACCCTTGGCTTGTTTCTTTTTCTGTTTCTTTTTGCCCTTCTTTTCTTTTTTACCCTTCTTTTTCTTTTCTTTCTTCTTTTCAAGACGATCAAGTTTTCTAGCCATTAAAAGATGATGAGATTAAACTCATTTTAACATAACATCTGGAGGTCCATTTTGACAATTTAAAAACCAACTTTAAACTATTAAATCCGTAAATATAGGTAAATCATATATTATATTTCAAATTACAATGATATAGCTTACACATAACAGCCGACGGTACCGTACGTACAGTAAGAATGTATATTTGTAACCAGTGTCATTTTGAACCACAATTTCCAATAATATAATATTTCTAATATTATGATGAACATTATTAACCTACAATTTTACATCATTATGTATTATTATAAAATACGTACTTCATGAATGTGTTACTTTTGTCAATAGCTGTATCACGTTATTTTAATGAATTATTTATATGAATTGTGATGTGTTATAAATACCTAAGCAATTTCTGCTTTTGTTTGGAAGATAGAGACTTTAGAAACACCACCTCAGGATCATCTTCTTCCTCACTCGCCACAAATTCCTGCAACACACAATCAATAAGTCCATTCACAGACTACACACAGAACAGGTGAACAGTACAGAAACACAGGTTTCTTTCTTGTAATTGCAGCTGTTGGTCTGATCAGTTATAGCCGTACTCTCAAACTGACATGAAATACATGTGAGCCGGTCATGTGATCCCGTGGCCCTTTTATCTGCAATGACACGCTCAGCTCCAGACATGGATATTGTTGGTCTTTTGGGCAGGAAGCAGGATATTACCTGTGTTTGATTACTCATGGTGTTGCTCCTCTCAAGAACACATTTCTTCAGCGCAAAGCCGCTGTTTCGCATCTCTGCCATTAACTCGGAGGGGTGCATTGACGGACCTGTTAGGACAAATCACTCTTTCAGAACAAATAATGTTCTCCCCCTCTGAGAGATGTACACTAGCAGTTTTGTTAACAAAAAGACACAACAAATCAACTCTCTCGTAACACTGCTGGGTTAAGAGTGCAATACTGTTTTCATAAGCAGAGGTTTCAATCCATTATAACACACAGTGATAGAAATTTTCTGCACGAGTGACACCTATATAAACTGTGCTGGAATACACACAGGTTTACTGTAGTGCTACACAAAACACATATACACACTTTAATATATATATACATTTTCTGATTAAATCAAGATGCAAATGTTCAAAAAGAATGCCATTACAAACACGACGCATTCTAACATGACAAGACCGCCACCTGCAGGATAAAAAAAAATCTCTGAAAGAAGGACAGTAAACAAGCTAAGAACAAAACATTAAATTGATGTTTGTTTTTCACTTAGCTGTTGAATGTCACAAGCTTTTCCAATTTGTAAACATGTTATCTTGTCGCAATTTTCAACATATCCTTTCAAATTATCTCAATTATGGCTTTTTGCCCTTAAAAGCATTGTTTAGAAAATGACTGTCCTTCATATATAATTTTCGAACAATCTGTAATTTACTGACAAATTATACAGCAAGTATAAAATATTTAGACTTTAACTAATTTAAAAAAAAAACTTTAAGTCAATGTAATATGCATTTTAGCGAGACCAAAATGTCTTGAGTTTTAGGAATTATTTTATTATGCATTTATACCACTGTTGGGCAATATTAGTGACATGAAATAAATCAATTAACCATCCACAAGGATTTAGTTGAAGAAACCCCCATACATGTGGAGATACTGTGTACTACTGTGTTAAGACATACCTGCTTCTTCATTGGCCATAGAGCTGGCATTAATCCCTGACAGGCCAAAGAGGGGACACTCACGATCTGTGTTCACATGACCCCATTTATGACACTTAATGCACCTCACATTCCGAACCTAAACATCCACAGGGCCAAAACATTAACTGCATAATCACACATCAACGGGTAAGCTCAAACTGCTTATACAGGCTAGACAATCAAAACTACTCACCTGAATCCCAAACGGCTGATCGCGAATATTCATGTCATCCTTAGCATATCTGCATTGAAGAAAAAACATTAGAGAGAAAGCTTTAAACACAATAACATTTGTAGAGGAGTTTTCCACATTGAAACCATAAAATCGTCAATAAAAGAACATACTGTTCACGAGGTGCCAGTTTCTGCCATTCAAACTTGTAATCAGATTCTCCATCCTACAGAAAAAGCAACGATCAGCAGTGAAGACTGACACAATGAGTGCTCAAGATGACGTATTCCAAGTTTGATGCTGTCAGGTCACTAGCCAAATGTAAAATGCAGATGAACATTACCTCTTTCTCTTTAGTCTCTTCTGCTCAACGTGGGGAATATGAATGACAGGAGATAAAGAAATGATTAAAAGTTTGAGTGAAAATATGTTTTGTTGTGCAGATTGTCAGCTATTATAGTAAGTTCTCAAATGATAATGATGAAAAATGTTTAGCAGTGATCAAACCTGGTGTGGTGTTAAACATTATACCATTCAACCCAGATCAAATCTGCCATTTAAACGTCCTTAATTCTTAGGTTAACAACATCCTGAAAACACGTAATCTTCTGAAACTTTAACAAATACCTTTGGATGCTCCCGGAGGAGCTTCATACATGAAATTAAGCCCATTCTTCACCCGATCATCCCCCATCAGCACCCTGGAAATAATAAGAGCAACAGGTAAATTGCAGATCACTTCAACATCAATGATCATGTTAAAGCGCACTAACAAACATGAATGCCTGTGGTTATTCAGACACTTCTCACCTGTTGTTGTAGGTGTCCTGCTCCTTTACGTAAGCCTGCATGAGGTCCTCCTGCTTCTTCTTATCGAAGGTTAATTTCTGCTCTGCCATCCAAACCTGAAACCACAAGTTTGATACGTTTAACAATCATTTACACACCAGAACAATCTGAGCAAACGAGATTAAATACACGCTTGTGCATATTTGTTACAAAAAACTCATCGGTAAAGTTGCTTAATAAAAGTTAAAGCTGACAGACAGCGGCGAGCTAATGTTTACATCAGAGCACACGTAGCTTAGCATAATAGCAGCGTTAAAAAACAGGTCTTAAAACGTCCCGCTTGCCTTTTTTATGTTGCATTTTGAGGCAGGATGAAAATCCTTCTTGCACATGAAATTTGCGAACGATTTCCCCATGTTTGACTACCGGTGTTAACGCTGTAAATATCATACAGTTAGAAAGAACAGAGGCCACCGCTCGATGTCGATCAACAGCAACGTCACTCACAGCGTCGCCTTTTTATGACAACAACAGCGACGCATTTCCCGGTTAAGAGTCCCGGCTGTATAAAAATCAAGTGATAAATAAAAAGAATAATTCCATTCTAATAATCAAAAGAATACATTTTAAATTATATATATATATATATACATATATATACATATAACGGATGCATTTTTTTTTCGGTCCTGCTTGCATATGTAAACACATTCAGAGCAACCATTATTTACAATGTTTATCTTTAAGCATAACTACAACATAAATGCATTTCAAATGAACTTATAAATACAATATTAATGCACACATTAATTTAACTATGAGGGCGTAAACAAAAGTCATCCACACTTGACTCGGGAGGACGTGCTACGTTTTCCAATAAGCGACTCTTGCGTCTTCTGACTCCGCCCACATAGACTCCGCCGCAGATTTGACAGTCATGTAGATTGACAAGAGTCTAGTGTCCGACTGTCGCTCAGCGCTGTTATTTCATTAGAGATCAGAGAAACACGCATGCCGAAGTCTGCACTCAGTTTTGTTTACTAGGAAAAGGAAAGTATTCATTTGTAAAATCTCACCGAATATTTCGCGATTTCTCTTAAGGTCTGGCACCTCAGCAGGACGAGGTAAATCATATTTTGAAGCATCATATATTCTGCGAATGTGCTACTGCTAATGTTGATTTATCTTTATGAACGAGGTCAATCATATTTTAATTCATCACATAGTGCGTATGTGCTACTGCTAATGTTTACCGATCTTTATGAACCTTGATATTTTAATCTTATGATTTACTGTATTTAACTGTGCTTATAATATTAGTGACCGTAAAATATGTTATACTGTACCAAGGATCAAGATTAGATAAATATTGATAATCGTGCTTCAACTGTAGGTTTGGTTGCGCAAGGCTTTTTCAGTATTCATGAATCAAAGTCATCTTAGCATGTTTACTAAATAACAACATGAGGTTAAATACATGAACTTAGTGCTATTGATTAGTTTTCGTTAATTGATTTATAGGGATTGTTGGGGAACCATTTCAAGTTCATTTGATATTGATAATGACCTGCAGATTAAAATGAAGACAATGCTGATGGTCTGTTTATATGTTTGTACTAGATGCTCCCAAACTCTTGTGACACATTTGTAGCCCTTCCTCCATCAACAGAGGGTCAGAATATTGTCTTCGGAAAGAACTCGGACAGACCCTGCGATGAAGTCCAAGAAGTGGTGTACTTTCCCTCCAAGAACCATGAGGATGGAGTAAAAGTCGAGGTTTGTTTTTAAAAATATCTAGGATCTGATTACAGTTGAAAATACTCTTGAATGTTGTCCCAGACTGACTTTAAATTTCACCTAAACGGATCCGGCATAATTGTCTGGAATCCTGAATAAAGCACATTGGTGTCATTTTTGTTTTTTTCCAACACAAATGTACAGTGTACATATATCGAGATCGAGCAGGCAGCGCACACATATGCAGTAGTGCTGAGCCGACCCGCCTGGCTGTGGGGGGCAGAGATGGGGGCAAATGAGCATCAGGTGTGCATCGGGAACGAGGCGGTCTGGGGCAAGGAGGGTGCGGATGAGGATGAAGCGCTCTTGGGCATGGATCTTGTTAGGTGAGCAAATAATCACGTGCTATTTCTACTAACAAGTTAAGGTATTTCATTTTGTCATTGCCTCTGCTAGCGAAAGTATCAAATACCTGCACGATTTATTTGTCTTTAGGCTGGCACTGGAGAGGGCCGACACAGCCCAAAAGGCTCTAGATGTTATAACAGAGCTGCTGGAAAAATACGGCCAGGGAGGGAATTGCATGGAAGATGAGTCCGGGTTCACGTACCACAACAGCTTCCTTATATCAGATCGTACTGAGGCCTGGGTGCTGGAGACTGCTGGGAAATACTGGGCAGCAGAGATAGTAAAGGGTAAATACATCATCATGTGGCACACTGCACATGTTTATAATTCCAGCCTGAGTGCGTCTGATCTTGGGAGCTAAACGGTCTTAAACTCTGTTAGCTATTGGATTGAATTGAACTTTGACGTTTGTCTTTCTCTGTTTTATAGAAGGGTATCGTAACATCTCCAATCAGTATTCCATCACCACTAAGATGGATAAGGAACACCCGGGGTTAAAGGACTACGCACGAGAGAAGGGCTGGTGGGACGGACAGGCTCAGTTCAGTTTCGCAGACGTTTATTCCTTCCAAACTACTGCCCGAATAGAGGCTGCAGGTGGCAGATACTGTGAGGGACGCAAACTCCTGGAGAAGAGCAAAGGTGATAACTGGCATCAGATTCATGCAAAAATTGTTAAATGTCTTGTTCTGCTCTGTATGCCACAATATTATACAGTAAAAGTTTAATGTGATGTGAACCTGCACGCTCATTCTTTATTTTCACGGTTCTGCATTTTAGAAAACAGTTAAGTCATGTTATGTTAACAAAAAAGTAAAAAATTATATTTAGCTTTATCCTAGCTTCTGCTAAAAGGATTTCCAAATCTGTCAAATACACATGATCTCAGAAGTGTATGAACCTTTAACTGCTACTATAGTGTGCATCTGTTGCAACTTTAATATTCACGCAGAATATTATTAAGAAATATAACATTTTGCACACAGGTCACATCACAGCAGAGACCATGATGGATATTTTGAGGGATAAGGAGAGTGGAATCAACATGGAGGGCATGTTTATGACCACCGGTAGTATGGTGTCAGTGGTCCCTACAGACCCCGATCTGCCCGGCGTTCACTTCTTCACTGCGACTCCAGACCCAGAGAGGTACACTGGGGTAGCTGATACTACAATGTACTACAGGGATATTTTGACTTATGTAACCTGCAGAAATGTGTCTCGATTTGTGAATGGCATTAGTAAGTACAGCTTATTTTAGCAGTATTTTAATCAATCAGCTATTAGACAAAACCCATACAGTATACAGAGACCAGGATGTCTTAGAGACTTGAGGTGGGCTATTTTAATTGTTGGAAAGTAAGAAACCACAGAATGCCGTAGCAGCTACATAACACAATGCATGGAAAACAGTTTTAATGATTGTATTTTTATTAACACTGTGGAGTTTTATGTGTTTGGTTGACAGGTCTGTTTTTAAGCCGTTTGTATTCGTGCCAGACATCAAGCAGCTGAAGCACACGTGTTCTCCGTGTTATGGAGAAGAGGATCCTGTGAAGAAGAAACCTCGTTTTCAGAGCAAACCGAACCGCAAGCACCCACTGTTCCTGAAACACGAGGTGGTCGCTGCCATCATCGACAGCACCGGGGTGAGCCATTAAACATTCAATAAACTGTAATGTTTCATGTAAAACAACAGGTCAAAGAATGTACACTATCTGCCAGAGGTTTTGGGACACTTGAGGGAAATGTTTCTTGAAAGTGTACGCTTACATGTATGAAATTGGTTTTGTAGACAAAAAATTGAATTAACTAACATTTTATTTTATAATTTTTTTTTTAATGGATGACCTGAATAATGAAGAAAGAGCAGCCAATAAAAGCACGGAAGTCCTTTAATATTGTTTAAAAAGCATCTAAACTGCTTGATAAAATGACAAGAAAATATTTTAGCAAATTCTAATCAAAATATATCAAATATAACACGGTTTAATTCATTTTAATTTATAAGTTACAAAATAATTCCCATAGTTCCCGTTGTTTTATTTAATAATTTTGATGAGTCTATTATTTTTCTAAATATATCAAAAACCTGTGACCAGTAGTGTAAGTATTGTTTGAATGCAAATTGGTCGGAGTCCCATCTTCCATTGATCAGTAAACTCCAAACATGCCGTTAACTCCATAATTTTCATTATTAAAATCTAAACTATGATTTTAGGAAAAGGTGAAAAATGTTGTAAGGGATCTAAAGAAGACTGTATAGAATGTACCTTTGATATGAATGTTTTCCCATTCGTCAGTTAAATGATATTTACTCTTTGTTTTGTGTTTGTTCAGGAGAGAGGACAGAAGATCATTGAGAAAATGAGAGATCTGGAGACACTGAAGCTGGCAGAGATGCAGAAATATCTGACTTTGGGAATCGAGGACAAAACACTACTGGTGCATCTCTTCACAGACACTGTAACCGAGGAGTTTAACATTTACAGTAAAGCCTGAGAATTGAATTAGAGGATTATTATTGTTTCCCAATACAAGTGAGAGCTGTAACTAACCACAGGGTGTCAGGCACCTTCTGCGAGTTTGTATGTAATTTAAAAGATTATATGTATTTAATGTTTAAACCATTTGCACTGAACAGAAGTCTGTTTCATCATTGTGGACTACCTGTCAAAGACGAATACATTTTCAATTCAGATCCATGTCTGTCATCACGCCCAAAATCCACATATTTTATTGTGTGAACTGAAAGACTTAAAATATGAAACACAAAATAATACTTTCTTTTGCTTCTCGCTCAAACACAAATAACACTGTAATCTCATTCCACATGTCAACAACGGCCACATTCTATTGGGAGAGCGAATCTGCAACACAAAGTTTTATGAAAAGTACAAAAGATTAATTCTTTTTCAAGAACAATAAAAAATAGTTTTTTATTAAAGAACCTGATTAGATCATGGCAAAGCATTCTTACTTTTACATGCAATTCAAAAAGCATCTGTGGTCTGGAAAAGTAGTTTGATACTTTGTTAAATTCAGTTTAAGAAACATTCCCTCATATATGATTCCATATACTTTGTCCAATAAGACCTTTCCCGAAGGAAAATAATACAGTGTTGCTTTTACAATCATAACTGTTGTTGTACATTACTAACAACAACTTAAATCTCAAAAACGACAGTGTCTAAACATTTACATTTACTTTAGGGTAGATTCAGCAGGATCAAATGAGGCAAATGTATGTTCAACACTTAATATTTACATCATATTTTTATGAAATGTAACTGCTTCTCCATCAACCCTGTGTTATTCTGTATGTGTGAGGTAGGTAAGGCCGTGCCGTCTTAACACCAAACTCTTTCACATATTGTTATTGATATTAGTACTGCACAGTTCCCTTAAAGAAATAACTGAACCATCGACATCGTCTCCGCTACGTGAAGCGGTAGTGCAAGGCTTCGTCCTGAAACCCGTGCTCATTGGTGATGTGCTGAATGACTCCGCCCTCTAGAAGACGTGAGCCGTACGCAACCGCCTCCCCGCTGTCGCTGGCCAATCCAACGCTCTTCAGCCAGCGAACCAGATCACTGCCCAGGAACGTCTCTGTGCTGCTCCTCTCTCCGCACCTGCAGAGCAGAGCACGTGTCACCCACTGCACCCAAACCCCCACAGAAAGACCGAAGCAAACGGACAGGAAGAAATGAACCACAAAACACAAAAAGAGTCATGCATAACACGGATTCGTACAAATGAGCAAACGTGTATTAGCAAACAAGCGTGCAGAGGAGCAAACAAAACAAGTGAAACATTCAAATTAGATGAAATCATTCTCATTACGCACCAAAAACCACACCAAACACGTAAATTCATGCAAAACTGACATTTTCAAAGGGTGTGGAGGAAGCGGTTGTGAGGGTCTTTACCTCTTCTTGTGAACTACATCTTTGATGCACTGTTCTCTGTGAAACGTAAGGAACTGACCGCAGGTCAGTCTGATCTCCTCAGACGCGGTGGAGCCCGTGACCTCTGGACTCCATCTCTGCCACAGGCTCACTAACCTTTATCAACACACACGGCCAAAATAATCAATTCGGATCAATCCGGGATGCGTTTGCGCTCACACGGAGGGCACTCTGGCAATATTTGGGCAATTTTCTGGTATCGGCGTTCTGTGTGAATGGGGTTTAAGAGAATGTAAGTGTGGAGAAGAAGAGGTGGAGGGATGGAGGTAAGCCGCTGTGTATTAATACCCCTGATTGGATGGTTACTGAATGAGTATCACCTGTGGTACATTAGGCCGATTATCTGACGTGTTCCTCCCAAACTTTGTTAATAATAACAGAAATCTATACAATTTTCTGTTATTAATGCATTAGCATTGCTATGTGCCGTTCTAATGTCTTTTGACGTTGAAATATACTGTATATGTATGTACAAAATATATATAGTGATTATATACATTGACAAATATCTTTACCTCTTTTTGAATGGAGAGATTATTAGGTGCTTGTCAAGGCCAAAAAATGCAAATGACATCAAACCCTACATTGAAAAAGACGTATACATAAGACAAGAGAGAAGTATGCAGTCATTCGCAATGCTATCTGTCTGGTATATAACACATAATACATTACCTGACCATAATTTGCCACAACACAGAAGAACTGCAGCTCTAGATAAAGCCGACCTGGAACTTTATTAAAGAGCCACCACAGACAACTGAAGAGATTCTGCAACAAGCACAAAAACAGAAAGTGAGCCTAGGAGGAAGGATTTCATTATAATTAACTGTAACTTAAAGTATCATAGTTAACCATCATTTAGAAATGCTGTCATTTCATCATTCATCGTATTACCATCTAGTTTTAACCACAGTAACTGAATGGTAAAAACTGTATTTTTTAAGATAATTTTGAGTTTTTCTAAACATTGAATATAGATGTGACTCACAGCGAGCAGACTGACAGTGAGTAACAGACACATCAGCACATGCCTGGTTGTCTGTGTGTCTGTGTTCTCTCTGTCTGCTTCTTTCTGTTCCTCTTCCACCAGCAAACAGCCAGTGGATGCACATCTCTGACCGCACAAACCTGAGCACAGCCGTTACCAATAAACATCATCATCAGACAGCAAAAGATGTCCAAACACTGCCACGAGAGAAGCGATTTCCACTAACAAACAACACCGGAGTGACTCATATATTGCAAATGGATCAGTCCCGTGCACAATGATGAAATAACTGGAGGAATATCAAAATGGACGTGTGTGTAACCTGACGATGTAGAGGAACGCTCTCTTGTGCTGGTGATCATGTCCGGCATGGGCTGCACTCCAGCACACTCGCATTCACACATCTGACAGTCTGAAACACACACACACACGTATGTTGTTTGAGAAGCAGTGTTACAGATCTGGAATCAGACGCAGTGTCAGTCGTACCGGCGTTGATGCTGCCTGCTGTCGAGGGTTGATCGATATTGTTCTGTGTGTTTGTGTCACAGGCAGGGATCAGATCCTCTTCACTGTCAGACCGCGAGCCGATCTGAAGCGTCTGATGATCCTGCGTCTGTCTGCTGAGTAAAGCGAGCGAGACGCCACACACAGCGATGCTCACACACAACACCACAGACGTGCAGATGACCTGCGGCACACATTCACAAAAGCATTGCATCACCACTACAGCAACGGCAGGGAAATGAGTCATGTTTTTCCTCATAGTTTAGGTCGACGTGTTGATCCGTGAGCAGAGGGCTTTTGTTTGAAGTACCTGTGTCTTCCCGTAGAAGAACGCAGAGTCTATGGTGTCTGGCATTCTCTCTCCTGACAAGAGAACGACGCTCACGGCCAACACAGGCAGACTGCAGGACACGCAGAGAGAAAACACATCCACCAACCCGCCATTTCATTTAAAGAGGAAAAGATTATGAGAGAAAAGACTCGAGTGATGTAAAGTAAACGTGCGGCTCACCCCCAGCCAGCGATGAGAGCCAGTCCTGGTCTGACCTTCACCTCCTCACTTCTCCTCATGAGGAGCATGGACAGACTGATCAAACCTTCATAACACACACAAATACTATTACGAAACCTCATAGTAACATTTGTAATGCCAATATTTAACAACGGAAAAAAGCCTTCCTTCTTGATTTTTGTGTGTGTAGCTATGAAGTAATGTAGAATATGTGCTTTAGTTCTCTAAATGAAGAATGGTCTCTATTGGGCGGGTTTGAAACCATCACTTTAATCTTAATTTTCAACAAAATAATTCTTTATTAAACCCTTCATTAAATGAATTGTTGCAAAACAACTGGCAGTGAAATGACCAAAAGAAATATAGTATATACAAAATTGTGTATCATCGATACTACCAGACATCCCTTTTGTGTGTGTGTGTGTGTGTGTGTGTGTGTTTGCACATACATGTCTAAGTTTATCAAATATGTGTAATATACATTCATATGTATACATAATGTGAATTATATTATACAGTATAATATGTATTTATGTAAATATTTGTTAAATATGCATTGGTATATACATATACATATACACAACACACACATCATATATGAACATAACATTTATTTAGGGATTAATTGATTGTGGGTAATTGATCTGAAAGTACTATTTTGTGCATACAGGTTTAAGGTTGAAGTTTTAGCGATAGACACTGTGAAACGTTAAACAATAATAAAATGTCACTGACTTTACTTGTATGACAGCAACCGTTACTTGTAAAATGTGTGTTTGTGTTAACAGTCGTGGCAGCCCGTATGTTTATATTATAATAGTGTGTTGTGACACAGGTGGTGTTTTATGATTTTTCGACATCGTGACAGTTGATGTTCTCATGACTCACCCGGCCAAACATACGTGCTGTAGAGAGAAGAGTACAGTAGTGTAAAGCTCAAGACTTGACCCAGGAGGCTCTCGCCCTTCACCGCGAAGTTCCATGATATCATACCCACACACGCCAATAACTGCACACACAGACATGAAGACAAAAGGAAAATCGACTGACATTCCGCCACCAGCAATTTCACGAAACACTCTTGCTTCTGTATCATATTCAAGTTCTGCTCGCTCACCTGTGCCACAAACAAGTTTATAGTGAACATGTGGGGAACTCTGCCAAACTTGCGGCTCAACAGCATGACTGCAACGCTCCACACCTGCGGTGACAAAAATAACACAGACAACCGCACGTTCAGAGGAGGTTTCAAACCTGCAAAAACAATCTCTAGGAACCAGTTTAACAGCTCTACACAACTCCAATGTTAGGCCTTAAACTGAATATTGCATCACCTTGAACTTGGATCAAGATATTTCTGGTTTATCTTCTGAAGCTATACAGAGACCAGACCCACAAGGAAGTAGGTGCGTCTCAACCACTGCGCAGCATTCAAACATGACTAATCCCATTAGATTAACCAGATTTCATGATCTGCTGGTAGTTTCCCTGAACGTAAATCAAAGACTTTGTTCCTGTCAAGCCTCCGTTAGTTTGTCATCCTTACGGATGACGGCGTTCACGGACAACTGCTATTATACTGATAAGAACAAAGATTTGCGTTCATCCCATAATAATCGTCTGCGTTACAGCCTTGGCAACACAAACATGTGCCTTCACCACCAGCGCTGTTTATACACATACTTTTGAGAAAAAGCAGAACAAGAGAAAACTGTGAAGTGGAAGTGAACACGGAGAGATCTGTGCGCTCACCAACGTGAAGAGACAGATGATGCTGATGTTGAAGCTGACGTTCTGTAGCGCTAAGGCCAACACCGTCGGGTCCATCCAGGGAATGGTCAGCAGCCAGGCGGACACATACATGATGGGTGCGGAGAGGAACGTGCTGATCACCATCCCTGAGGTCACCTGAGGATGGATCACTAAAAATCAGCGTTATGCACAGAAGATCGTACACAGAAGCTCTGAAAGCTCAACACTTAAAAAAAGCAACAAATCAAACCAAACAAATGCTTCTACAGAACTAACTTTACTTTTCTGTAATGACATCCAGAAAGTGTCCAAAGTCCTCATTTGTTATCTGTTGCTTTATCATCTCATCCAAGTTAAACATTGTGCTTGATATGCGTGTGTGTGTGCGATGTCGTCTTGTGTATGTGCAAATCGTGTCTTATCCAAGCGTCCTCCAAAGTCCCAGCATTGAATGTGTGGGACGCCATTTGTTGTGCTACGCGAGACCAGGTGTCCTTCGGTTTGATATTTTGGGTGATGTTTTAAACAGGCGCACATAATGCACATACCACCTCCAGCTCCATGTTGTAGTGGGATGCATAAATGGCCACGCTGGGTGCCGTAGGAAAGACTCCGTACAGAAAGGCGTAGTTTGACAGACTGCTGTGATTCAGAGAACTGCTGAGGTCCAGAACCTCAAGCATCCCTCTGCATATCAAAGGCATCACCAGCCTAAAGAAAGCATTGACAGAAACCATCAGAAACCTCATCTTTACACTCTTACGACATCTCAAGGTCCAGTGATCATGTCAAGTTGTTTAATTGCGTTACACCGTGTGTCTGGCCTTCCAATGTTTCAAAACATTTATGTAAATGTCCACTTTGCATGTCAAAGCATGGGTGTGCTGCATTTACACACAGACTACAAAACTACACACTGTCCAACAAGTAATGACAAACACAATATTATTTCCTACTATTGTAGGATAGTGGATGATGTACCAAAACTGAAAATTGCTAACATTCTTCCAAATATCTTTCTCTGTGTTCATCGGAACAAAGAAATGTACACAGGTATGAAACAACCAGAGTGTGACTAAATGATGACATAACTTAAATGTTTTGGTGAACTGTCCCTTTAAAGTCACCATGAAACGGATGTTGCGATTGACTTCTTTTCCGTATCGTGACACGGCTTTGGAAATTAGAAAACAACTCTTTCAAAATTTGAGTCTGATCCAATCCTATGGGAGACGTTTTACCTATATATTTAATAAAATCCCAGCCGTGACTTTTTTGGGACGGGCGGTATATATAATAAAGAACATGATCCATTAACGCGTAACACTCACAGTTTGGCTGTGATGAGCAGAATAAGGGCCACGACCGTAGAGCGTGTGAGTTTCTTCAGCTGACCAACCATAGACAGACCCAGATAAAACAGCGCTGTGCCTCCGAACGAGTTCGCCAGACCATCCACGAACTCCTCCATGAAGGGTGGGATCTTCTGTTTCAACAGAAAGTGGGAAATCACCCCGATCACCACCATAAAGATGATGGGGTTCCTGATCACTTGAAGAACCACCAAACCCAGCACCTTCACTTTGCTCTGCTGCTGATGTTGGCCCGTCCTCCATCTCTGAACCTCACAGAAGGCAAAGCCCAACGGGTTCAGGATCATGAGCGAGACGGGAGCAACCAGGTAAATGTACTGCAGGTACTCGGGATGAGTGTTTCGGTATAGAGCTTCAACTGTCGAGGTGGAAAAAAGAAATGCACATTTGATTACAAAAAATACTGTCATGCAAACAAGGGAGCATTAGGAGTAAAAAACGTTTGGACAACTGAAAGAAAGCATTCAAGACTTTAATCTAAAACTCAACAAACAGGCTGTGCGACAGATGGATCGTGTTTTTGAGAAAGTGAAAGAATCATGTAACTCATACACCCAAACGTACAACTGACTCGCGTCATGCTTAAATCCACTTGGACCCTGGTTGGTTTGTGGCACTAAAGTGCATTTGTTGACATGCAGTGTGTTGACTTTATACTCACCTATGGGGAACCCTAGAGCAAAGTCATTACTCTGTGTGGCAAATATAGAGAACAGGCCCGCCTTTGAAAAGCGACTCTCTCTGTCTGCCAACAGCAGCGTGAGTACACACACAATAAAGAACACGGTCGCTTTCGCCACCAGAATACTGAAGAAAAACGGCCAGATGACGTCACCAAAGTCCAGAAGCACCATGTTCTTGAACAGCAGCGCTGGCAGTGCAAACTTGGACACGAAGTTGCCCAGTCCTTTGGCTTGCGTGGCCGAAATGATGTTCGTACGACCGGCCACATATCCGCACAGAATGATGCCGAAACATTCAAGCAGAGCTGGGAAGAGTTTATCTATAGACATGCTGGGTGGGACCGATCCATCCCTGCTGCTGACAGACAAATCATCCATTCCGCAACGAGCCCCTTACAGCAGTGCAGACGGGAAATTCAATACTCTAAAAACAATGAAGAAAAAGTACACATTAGTCACACAAGAATTAAAGGGATAGTTCACCTTAAAATAAATAAAAGATGTTTAATCATCAATTCACCCTCTTGTCTTCATATGGCTCTTTTGAGACATGTCTCAACGGTTTTGTGTCAATTGGAGGCCAATAGGCTACAATATATGTAACTTATACGTCATATTTTGTAACGCACAGCACGTGTGTCCGAGTCATAACAAATAACTGGCATGCGCACTGTGTTTATGCATGTAACGTTACAGAATATATATATATATATCAGTTTCTCGCAAAGTTTATCTCTTGCCTCTAAGTGCCTTGTTGTGTTCCGGTTGGCGAGTTGTTGACAGACTCACCGGATCAGCTGATTCCTGTAAATCCCATCCGGCTGCACTATTGTGGCACCGATTCGAGCCAATGTGAGTAAAACTCGCGCACGATCTGACCTTGATCCGTCATCTCAGATCCATGTCGACTCACTTCTGTCTTCTGCTCTGTTCGTATCCGGTACAACATGCGCTGCTGTCATAACGTGATGATCGCATGCAAATTCATTTCACCAATCACACATGGCGAAGGCTCTGCGCATGCGCAGTCCATTGGACCTTTCACGATGTGCTCTGAGCCAAAACAGCCAAGAAGCGAAACTCTGGTGCTTTTGCGAACAGCGCGGCCGCCATCTCGGGGTGAAAATGCCAACAACAACTGACGTGGTTTCTAGCGAGGCAAGGCTTTTGTCAACATGCATTTTCCTTATTCAAGTGGAATTTCAGCTTTAATGTTTTCATTGTTTTAACAAGCCGCGTATATTGCCATCCCGGTAGCAAAATGCCCAGTCGCTTTCACCCCAAAATGGCGGAAAGGTTTAGCTTTGGACCGTTCTATTGAGTTTCGCCTCTTTGTAGCTAAACATTCTGCGGATTAAACGCACTCGCTCGAAACAACCATTCCTAACAAATGGAGAGAGGATGGCTCTTCATAGAACATCAAATAGTTGTAATAATTTAAATCGCATGTGCACTTTTTTAAGGAATACGTGTATGAATGTGAGATTTCCGAAAGCACTGAAATTTGGCTTTAAAAACGAAATTTGGGATATCATTACATTGACAAAACTTAAATCTTTAATATTCAATGGTAAGGTTTGCATAGAATTGCATAACACAATATCTGTAATTGCAGTTATTAATAGCACGGTTATTGTAAAATGAAAACATTACCATATGCATCTTAATGTTGAAAAAATACAGAGGCCTGTAAGATGTATACATTAAATAAAATGTATTATATTAAAAGCTTAAAGTATAAAAGCCCAACCAACATCAACAGATTCTCAGTGAGCAAGTCAAAGGCGACAGTGGCAAGGAACCAAAACACAAGTAGAGGGCAGTATAGTGCTAAAGTGAATAATACGGCCTGTGGATCTGTGCTTTGTCTACAACTTATTTTCCTACATGGCGTTTTCACCCACAATGAAAAGAATGTTTATTGAACTACACAGGTTGCTCACAGGTATAAAACACAAGGTGTGACTGATACAATGCAAGTATCATGACCACAGATCACAGTTGAAAAAGAAACGTGCATTAATCATTATAATTGTACCAATCCTAATGTATATTTTGTCACATGTAACAGGTTCGATCCCAGGGATTGCACATACAAAAGGAATAGTATACTACTATGTAAGTCGTTTTTGATCAAAGTTTCTGCCAAATGCGTAAATGTAAATTATGTTTAAAAAAGATCTAGACCTAAAAATAGTTTGTGCTGTTACTCCTGTGTTGCTCGTTTTTTCTAGAGTAGAGATCACTGAATTTGTGCCACAAACATGAATGAATCCTTAAATTACATACAGTATGCTATTAATTTTCAGTAACAGTATGTTATAAAAAAAGATCATACGTTTCCATACAGCATCTTAAAAAAACATTCTGTATAGTAGAGACTTGAACTCCCAAAACATCCTGCCAAACACATAATGATGTTTTCCAAGACTCTAGTAATGTACAACAAGATGCACTTTAATCCAAGCGACATTCATCTAGCAATTGGGGGTAACGGGGGTGCACCTCTGTCTCTCTGAACTGAAAACACAAACAAACAAATATCAATGAACAATCATGTGGATCCTTCTGAGATGAGAATTCAATTGATTGTAAAAACTGTAAAAGATGGAAATATATCATCAAAACGCTGTGAATATTATGAACAGCACAAACATTTGTAACATCACGTCAAATATACTTCTTTGGTAATTCATGTGACTCAAGTGTATAAAGATGAATGACGAATATTATAATGCTACATAAGAAACACTCACCTTTGCCTCCGGCCTTGCTGGGGTAAGACTTAGGGAAGGTCAAATATGGCTCTGGAGGAGGTAATTCAGACAGGGAATGGAATGAAAACCTGCTCCCCCATTCATCTGTATGACATGAAAACAAGAGATTACCGTATGTCCAGCCAAACAGAGTCAGTAAATAAATATTCTCGAAAAAGTTCAATATAAATATAAAATGTTAAGTGAGTTTGTGAATAAGGACTTCAGTGGCAGTTTTACCTGTGGCAGGTGGCGGAGGACACTGAAAACCATTCAGCATGTCAGGGGGAGGTGCAGGAGGAAAGCCGGATGCTCCGGGACGGTCCGGTGGTGGAGGGGGTCTGCCGGATCCTCCGGGTCGCCCCGGAGGAGGAGTCACGCCTCTATTTCCTCCGGGCGGAGGTGGAACAGGACCTGGAGAGCCACATCAAAAAAATACTTCTATTTAAAAGTTACAGATGAGAATTCATAGGTTACTGCATTACCCCACACACACCTGATCGTACAGATGGACTCCGGCCTGTTGGAGGAGGCAGTGGGCGCGTGTCATTGGGCGGCGGGGGCAATGGGTTGGAGCGTCCAGGTGGCGGCGGAGGAGGGAGGCTGTTTCGTGGAGAGGATCTAGAGCTCGGCTCATCTCTGGATGAAGGGGGAATGGGCGGCAGGCCCCCTCGTCCTGGAGGTAGACATGGAGGTGGATTTCCCGGAGGTCTCTGTGGTTTGTTGTCTGTCGAAGGTGGTGGCGGTGGTCCATTACGAGAGAAAGATGGTCTGTGACCGCCTGAGGGTGGAGGAGGAGGAGGGAAGTCATCTGAGGACCTGCTGGGGACTGTGGGTAATGGTGGCCGGGCACAAGCGGGCATAGGTGTTGGAGGAAAGGAAGATTCCTTCGGGGCTGGAGGAATGCTGAGACGTCTGCCCGACTGGCTGGGGGGCTGTGAGGAATGTGGTCGACCTCCTCCAGGCAGGGGTGGGGGGCCGCCAGGAGAGCTGTGCTGTGGCTGGCGAGTAGAAGGAGGTAGAGGTGGGGCTCCAGTTCTTCCAGGTGAAGGTCGTCCAGAGGTTGGGACCGGGGGTCTGCTTCCACCTGTGTTACCGGGTGATGGGAATCTGCCGCCTGTGGGAGGCATCGGGGGTCTTACTGCGTGGACGGTGCAAAACAACAAGCCAGGTTGTAATTTTAATTTAACAAATTTACATTTTTGCTTTTAGGTAAATCACATGAACAAATATTACTTTTGATATAGAATAAGAATAAAGCCCACTTTTCAGGATTGGTGTTATTTTGTATGTTTAAACATTGTCTTAAAATTAAGCTTGTCCTGGTCATTACTGTGATGTTAAAATTTGTAATACCTTGTTATGGTATGACTTTAAAATCAACATTCAATACAACTAATGCTACTGTGATGTATAAATACTTCAAAATTATTGTATATTTGTATGTATATTTCTATTACGTTAATGATAAGTCCTGAAACAGATTATGTTTAAATATCTAACTATCTTTTATACACGTGTACTGTTCTTTATGTACAATCATTTCTAGAATGTTTATATGATTTGAATGATTACCATTGCTGTCTCTGCTCCCTGGTGATTTTAGCCGAGGCATTCCACCTTGAAACAGACCACCCAATCCACCTGGAGCTCCACCCCCTCCTCCCCCTCCACCTCCGCCTCCACCTCCTTCCCCTTTGGGCTCTGTACAAACAAAAATATCATAAAACATCAATAAACTTATGACAATCACCACTATTGCATTTGGTCTTGTGAAAAGAAAAGATGAAAACGCACTGTCCAGCGAGGGGGCGCTGCGGTCATTGGTGACTGTTTTCTTCAGCCGAGCTCCTTTCCCGATGTCAGAAAGTAAAGCATTTCTCCCCTGCTGCGCAGATCGGTTCAGAGACGGCTTCTGTATGTTTGCCTGTGGACATACATATGAACATATGTATTATGAGAAAAAACTATATATAATACACCTGTCGTGGTACATTTTTCTAACTCTATCATTAGATAAACACAATTATACATTTCTATTTTACACATTACGTATTGTAAACAGTGAATATATAAATGGTGAATGTGAACCTAAACTAAAATTCAACCTTGAAACATTTTGTACAAATCAAGTAATAATAGATTCATGACCGGGTCCGTAGTGTCTTGTATTATATTGTTTGGTTTGTGACTGATAACAATTCCCACACTGAATTTTACTGTTATTTTTGTAACAGGTTTTTCACGTATTTTTGAAAACGTCAAATTACAGAAAGACTGCAAATTTACAAGAAAAACGTGTAATTTTACACGACAAAGCTGTTATTTTACTGGTGCCCAAGCTGTCAGAAAATTGTTTCTGATAATAATATTTTTCGACTTAATTCAGAAGTATCAACTATCCAGCAGTTCTATAAAATATATAGAAATATAAAGACCTGAACAGGTGTCCCATTGTAAAAGTCTGAATCACATTGACATTGTGGATACCAGTCAGCAGATCACACGATGGAAACGGAATAATAAACTAAATTATTTTACTTGAGAGAGTGTAAAAGGAAAAACGGTTCATATGAGGTGTTGGGTAAGGGTTGATCTATTAGATAGTTTATAATAGTACCAGTCATTTGTCTTGTGTGTGTGAGAGAGAGAGATGATTAAGTGTCTCATACCGATGCAAAGGTTGGTGGAGGTGGTGGAGGAGGAGGTCCAGACATCTTTTCTTTATTGTTGTTTCTTTGTTTATTTTGCACCTACAAAACTGAGTGCACAACAAACACGTTAACAACTAATCAAACAATAACTAACCTATATTGAAGACATCTACAGAAGACACGTAGCCTACTTTACCTCCGTGCAATGTCTCATTTACATTTGATCATTTCCTACATGCTGCTAACAATCAAGGGCCAGTACGATCTATTTCATCCAGTAAAATAAAGAACTGTGGTAAATCACAGCGAGCATCTGTGTTTAAATGACTGTGGATGTTATAGGAAGTCAAACGACACCACGGTGTGTTTCTCGTGTCTCTTGCTTTAGACAGATACTGACATTCTTTTACACACTTCCTGAACAGCTACTGAAAAAACACACAAGCCTCAGGTAGCAGTCGCTCCAGTGACATTAAGATGCTGCCGGTATCAGATGCTTTGATATATTTCACAGTACTACCATGGTCTTTTGGACATGGTACAACGGGACCACCACGTTATTTCCCGTTAAATAAATATTGAACACGTCACCCTTTTTCTCAGTAAATATATTTCTCAATGTGCTGTTGACATGAACTTTTCAGCAGATGCCGTTAACATCCCAAATAATCCATACATACAAAGAAAACAAAACAAACAAGTTCACCAATTTTTGTGTAATAACATGGAATGACACAGGGGAAAAGTATTGAACACGCTTACTGAAATGTATTTAATACTTAGTACAAAAGCCAGTTGCATGGATCACTCAGGTGTGATTCGACCCATTCTTCCACACATACGGTCTTCAAATCTTGAAGGTTTCGTGGGACTCTGATCTTTAGTTCTTTCCATAGATGCTCTATTGGATTCAAGGTGATTTGCTGGGCCATTCTAGCAGCTTTATTCTCTTTCTCTGAGTTTCCTTGGCTGTGTGTTTGGAATCCTTGTCTTGCTGAAAGGTCCACGCTCGTTTCATCCTTCCTGTAGATTCTGATTATTCTTTTACTCTTCTGTCAGAAATCTTGCGAGGAGCATCAGGTCGTGGTTGGTTTATGGCCCCAACAGTGCTCACTGGATCATTCAGAAGTTAAGAAATCCTTCTATAACCAATGCCATCAGTATGTTTCGCAACAATAAGGTTGTGATGGTCTTGAGAGAGCTCTTTGCTTTTAGCCGTTATGAGATGACACCTTGGTAATGATATGCCATTAGTTGGGGCTGAACCATCTGACGTTAATTTTCCTTGACAAGGGGCAGGATTGCTTTAGAATTACTGATAGATTTCAGCTGATGTCTTGACTCTCCATGCCTTTAAATACCATAGAAGTACAGGGATACCATGTTTTTTTTTTAAAAGGACCGGTTTCACACAGACTGTAGGACCTTTGTAAAGTGTCAAGAGATTTTATCTGCTGCTAAGCTGATCACACTGAGCCCAATAACTTCCTAAAAAGAATGTAGATAACGGCAGAAAACAACTTGCACGTCTTAATAAGTCACAATACCACACATCGACAGCCGTCTTTTTGCTAGAATTGAGCGATACACAACTGCTGTTGAAAACATCTTGTACACATTTAGCTTTATAATTCATTCTGACAGGTGTAGTCATTAAAGAATTATCAATTTGTTAATATAAAGTTTATATCCAATACATTTTCCAGTGTCACTTTCATTCTAAACTGCCATCAGAAATCAGAGGCTGAAAAATGTAGTTATCATTCAAATTATTTTCTAAAACGGTAAGTTCTGGACCTTGATTCTGATTGGCCGGGCTCTATAAGCCATTATAAAATACCCCGATTTATAACGGCTGACCGCATCACATAGCCTAAATATCATTTTATTTACTTTATTTTACAAAACCTTGCTGCGCACATGGATTAACTGTTTTATAAAAGCAATAAGCCCCACAAAGCAGTGAGTTACAGTGGATTTTATAACAGCTACAGGGTTTTAGGCACAACCTTAGCTGTTATAAAATCCACTGTAACCCACTGCTTCGCGGGGCTTATTGCATTATCATCATATTTGTTTGATAGAATTTAGATAATAAATAATAATAATATATTTCTCATCAGAAGAACTAAATGCGTAGTGATAAGTGCACTATAGTTCAGATTGATTAACAAAATTAAGATTCTTTGTACATTTCAATCACATGCTTTTAAAAATATAAACATATGAATTCATAGACAAAATATATTTATGCTTTTAATGCTTCGAGCTCTAATGCATTGAGCCACACTTCATTCTCGGAGCAAAGCTGTTATTATTATTGTGCATTTCTTTTAGATCAAATGCCAGAAAAAATGCTAAAACATAAAAACTAAAACAAACTATCGTAAATATATTATTTATGTCTTGTTCAGAAGCTGTGTGAAAGACTTGGTTGCATTTCCTCTATTGAGTTGAGTTTCCTTCTGTGGTGAAACTCTGTCAAACACGCAAGTACAATAAAACAAGAAACAGCAACTATAATCCGACAGAGACGTTCACAGGCCTTCATCAGAACATCTCTCTCATCATTCCCTCAGCAGCTTCACTCCATCATTTATACAGACAGAAGAGAGACTCACATACCTGTGTCCGATCATCTCAAGGCACCGGAGCCAAAGTTCTGAACGGCGATGAGCGGCACTTCCTGTCTCCAGCTGCAGACCAATCAAAGATGTGACTGCTGCTTCAAACCGGTTGTCATGCAACTCAAATGAGCTGCACAGCGCAACAGCGAATGCGACCACACGCGTTTCCTCTTGCACACGGTGTATGTGAAAGAGTGAAATTAGTTAGTCAGGAGGTGTTATGAACTTAAGCAGAACATGAACTAAATGACTCATCTGGAGAAAATAGATCTGACACAGGCCTCTGGTTTGTGGTCATGTACAGAAAATGTATTTAAAACCCTCTGCTATTAAAGCGCAAATACACATACCAAAAGGATTATTAGGAACGGCACACTAATACTGTGTTTGACCCCCTTTCGCCTACAGAACTGCCTTATTTCTTCGTGGCATTGATTCAACAAGGTGCTGAAAGCATTCTTTAGAAATGTTGGCCCATATTGATAGGATAGCATCTTGCAGTTGATGGAGATTTGTGGGATGCACATCCAGGGCACTAAGCTCCTGTTCCACCACATCCCAAATATGCTCTATTGGGTTGAGATCTGGTGACTGTGGAGGCCATTTTAGTACAGTGAACTCATTATCATGTTCAAGAAACCAATTTGAAATGATTCGATCTTTGTGACATGGTGCATTATCCTGCTGGAAGTAGCTATCAGAGGATGGGTACATGGTGGTCATAAAGGAATGGACATGGTCAGGTAGGCCGTGACATTTAAACGATGCCCAATTGGCACTAAGGGGCCTAAAGTGTGCCAAGAAAACATCCCCCACAACCTTACAGCACCACCACCAGCCTGCACAGTGGTAACAAGGCATGAAGGATCCATGTTCTCATTGTGTTTACTCCAAATTCTGACTCTACCATCTGAATGTCTCAACAGAAATCGAGACTCATCAGACCAGGCAACATTTTTCCAGTCTTCAACTGTCCAATTTTGGTGAGCTCGTGCAAATTGTAGCCTCTTTTTCCTATTTGTGGTGGAGATGAGTGGTACCCGGTGGGGTCTTGTGCTGTTGTAGCCCATCCGCCTCAAGGTTGTGCGTGTTGTGGCTTCACAAATGCTTTGCTGCATACCTCGGTTGTAACGAGTGGATATTTCAGTCAAAGTTGCTCTTCTATCAGCTTGAATCAGTCGGCCCATTCTCCTCTGACCTCTAGCATCAACAAGGCATTTTCGCCCACAGTGACTCCTTTTTCACACCATTCTTTGTAAACCCTAGAAATGGTTGTGCGTGACAATTCCAGTAACAGAGCAGATTGTGAAATACTCAGACCGGCCCGTCTGGCACCAACAACCATGCCACACTCAAAATAGCTTAAATCACCTTTCTTTCCCATTCTGACATTCAGTTTGGAGTTCAGGAGATTGTCTTGACCAGGACCACACCCCTAAATGCATTGAAGCAACTGCCATGTGATTGGTTGTTTAGATAATTGCATTAATGAGAAATTGAACAGGTGTTCCTAATAATCCTTAAGGTGAGTGTATATTTACACAGGTAACATGAATGGATTGGGTATCCGAACACTTAAAGGGATAGTTCACTCCAAAATGAAAATTCTGTCATCATTTACTCGCCTGGTCGCCCTTTTGACCTTTCAAACCTGCATGACTCTCTGTTTTTTCTGCAGAACGCAAAAGAAGATATTTGGAAGAACGTTATCAACATTCTTCAAAATGTCTTCTTTTGTGTTCTGCAGAAGAAAGAGAGTCGTGTATGTTTGAAACATCAAAAGGGTGTAAATGATGACAGAATTTTCATTTTGATGTGAACTATCCCTTTATTAAGAAAGGGACCTGCAGCTATCCAGTCTCTTTAAACTCTTTAAACTTCAAAATCGATATCCTTTTTTTATTTACTCTTATATCTTCAAATACGTAAGTGCCACTGTTTGTTCTCAAAATGTAATGTTATTTACAATAATTAAACTCGTCCTGGCTAAATCTAAGTCTTGTTTGTGATATGTCCAGCCACGCACCCCCCCCCCCCCAATGCTAAATATGTGGCTATACAGTAGTTTTGAGAGTTCTAAAGTGTTTCAGAGGAACAGCTGTCAGGTGTTTAAATGGCACATCCGCGTTGACTTCTCTAAACCAGCAAACATCCGGTTAAAACCCATCAGCCGCCGAGCCAAACCACCGTGACTCTCATAGATACACTACAGTTCAAAAGATGAGGAACACATTTAAAAAGATTTATATAAACTCATCAAAACTATGGAATAACACAAATGTTACTTTGGGAATTATGCTGTGAATGGTGTTTACATCAGCAGTGTCGTCAAATGCTTTCTAGAATTTGCAGAAATGTCCATCATAACTAAAGCTAAACACAGCACGAATACAATCAGCTTTACCGTAGCACTACCATGGCTTTACTTTGAAACACACCATGTAGTTTCCAAGGTTTCAAAAGAAAAGTTAAAAGGAATATAACATACACAGACAGCCGTTTCATACCGCACACGTATGCAGTGTTTTGTTTTCTGACTGTTCACGGTCTAAACGTCACAATTTGCCTACTGCGCTTCAAATTCAACATCTCATAAATGTATTTCATAAAACCATTACATTGTTACACTAGCTTAACAATACAAATATCTGAGATGGCAACTGGCAACCAGATGCCACTCGCTGAATTACAGTACAAAGTAATGCATAGCCTACTATAGTTTGAAGCGTTGACTGTTGCCTTTAAATACAACACGCTGTCAGTATGAACAGGGACCTGCTTATACTGTGCATGTGCAGCATTCTGAAAAAGAGAAATGATGAAGGAGAAGGGAACCAAAATGAGGATAATGCAAACCCACACAGACAGCTCTGCCAGGAGCCATGTCACGCCACAACCACCCTGGAATTGGTGCCAGTCAACCAGAGATTTACCAAAACCCACAGACACACAACCCGCCGTCAGATAGACCCGTATGTATGTGTGAATAAGACCCTCCATTAGGCTATACAAAGAGCATCATACAGAATCACATGTATTACAAACAAACAATCCAAACGTGAAGCCACAGATCATTACTGCCAATATCCAGTATTTCAACTAAATATGGCCCATATTCGCTTTTATTATTAAACATACATTGTACATTTACAACGGTGTAAAGACAGCAAGCCATAGGAACATTGGTTTACAAACAGGAATCTTAGGAAGCGTTCATCTAGACCAGTATTTGATCATTTCAGCGACTTTAACAGTCCGATTATTCTTTATACTCATTCTCTAAAGTGTCTTGTGCTTTAACGGTGATTACATCTGAAGACAGTGACCCCTGGTGGTGGGGAGTTGTGTGACAAGCAAACGTTGGATTATCACTAGAATTGACAGATTATACGAGTTCACATTTGTGTTTTGTTGTTGATCATTCTTTTAGTTTATGAACTGAGGTCAGTGCTGTTAAATCTCTCTGATACAAGCAACTGTCTCTGTTATCAGCTGTAAATGTTTTTTTCTCATTATTGTTAAAATGACATTCGTGACACTGTTTGTAGTGATCGAGACATTATTCAACATGCTAAAATCTTGTTACTGTATTATACTGTGAACTATACAGTGACTTGTAGTTTTAAAATCATTTATATTATATTTATTACTACGAAAGGACAACATTGTGATACAAAAATATAGATATTCACCGGTAATAAACCTTTACCTTCAAAACCTTACATTTGACATTATTTTGCATGAGCAAATTCACCATTCCCTATGGTACATCACACTAATGTATAGCGTAAATCACTACGTAGGCCTGTAAATCAACATTCACGTAAATCAATATGTATGTAAATATACGGATGTTTACTTCGTCCCAATTACAAGCACTTAAATGAAAATATTTCATGAGTTAAATCACATTTATAAAAAAGGTATTTTGTCAAATAAAGTGTTTCTACGGTGTGTGTTTTTTATTGAACGAATGTGAATGTCTGAAGCTAAAAGAAAAAACAATAGCAGATTTTTTTATTAAACAAGGAACTATAATGACAAAGCAATCTATTACCGTTGCTTTTTTGTGGTACATGTATCTGCAAAGACACGTGCAGAATATAAATGCAGGCGCACACATGGTGGAAAATTGTGTGTCCTATTCCATTACTCCACAAAGGTGATTGACTGCATTGATTTAGATTTGGTTTTCCAGATAGTTGATTCTACATCCATTCGCAGCTGCTCGCCTCCTACCAGCTCCACACACCCACTGCCCTTGATCCCACACTTTCCTAAACCACAATAACACCGGCCCACCCTACACAGTAAAATTACCTGCCAAACCCAAAATCTGGAAGATCAACCCCCACCTCTGAGCCGTGTAAAATCCTCCCCCATCCGGCTGAGCTGCTGCTGGAGCGAGCCAACCGCAGTCCTCCCATCGTCCATTCATCTTACTTAGGGCTGGACTGTCACATTTGGCAACCTCTGAATTAAGAGACATCAGTACCCCCCCTGCCCCCGCGTGAAATCCAGCCCCCCGATCGCCAACCCTGCAAATATTAAAGCTATTCGACCTTGACTGAGGACAGGAGTCAAACATGCAGCTTTCCACAAGAGCCCTGTACATCCCAGCAGGTGCAGACAGACCTAATCTGCTTTTTACACTTGATCACCGGCCTTTAAAAAACTTGTCGAAACGCAGGGAACGTGCTGAACATCTGCTACGGACGCGCTGGGAGAGTTTGATCTTCCAAACATCAGCTTCAGCAGCTCAGTGGACACTGAAGTGCGTTACATTACTTGTTTGTTTATTTATCTGGCATGAAGGGTGCACATACGCCACGATCATAATTAGTCATTTCATTGTTTAATCTCACAAAAGAATTGTCGCTTTCGTTTTTTTCCCAACCAGGAGCGTTTCGTGAGAATGATCCATATATGCAAGAGTCGACGGATGAGAGCATTTGAGGTCACTGGAAAACCATTTCAATATTAATGTCTTGCGAGAGAAAATCGGGCCGCATTGGTCACTTATTTCACAGGTCAAACACAAATACATATCCTGTGAAATTGGGATTTATTGTTACATTTACATTTAGGCGTTTGGCAGACGCTTTTATCCAAAGCGACTTACATTGCATTAAACTATACATTTATACACAGGTTTCTGCAATCCCCTGGGATCCACAATGCTCTTACCACAGGAAAGCTACAGCCGTGGTTTGTGTGATGTGTGGATTGATTCCAGCAGTGTGGCATCATCAGTGGGGTGGAAATCACATTTTAATGCAGTGCTTTCTAATAGAGATGAATGACTCATTTATACAGGAACTCTCTCAATAAACGATTCTCTTTTTGTGTATTTTGTCTCTCAAGGCACGGCTGTCGATCTGAGCTGGGAATATACAGTGATCCATTCACACTGGAGACGGAAAATGAACAGACGGAAATTTGATATTTTAAGATATAGGTTAGATTACTGATTCAGAAATAGCTTACATCCGGTGGAAAATGTCGAGACTACTTCAAAATGATTTTCAGTTTTTCTGATTTGACTATTTATAGGTATGTTTAGGTAAAAAAAATTGGTTCCATTCTGTAAACTACTAACAATATTTCTCCTCAATTTCTAATAAAAATATGTTTTATGTTTGCATACTTGTAGAAAATGAAAACTAGAGAAAGTACAGTAAAGATGTTCTGTATTTTTTCAGACCACAAATACTGCAAAGAAAACAAGTTTATATTTACTTTTAAACAACACGACAGTCCTATTTCTACATGTATTTAGGAAAAGTCCAGTCTCTTATTGTATTTGCACGGCTGAAAACATTCTTCAATGCCGCTTATTTTCAGAATTGTCTCGGTGGTTTTGTGTTCAAACAATGGAAGCCAAACGGGGTCGGTGTTGTTTGGTTCTTCAATATATATATTTTGGCTACATGTTACTGATTTTAAACTTTATTGGCATTTCTATACTGCATTTGTGTGTGTATACGTTGCATTTCCAGAGGAATTGTGATGTTTTTATTCTCACAGCACCAGCACTGCGTGATAAAGCATCAAGCTACACAAAAAGAAAAAAAACACAGACCGGCGATGGAGGTTTGTCAAGCATCGTGTCTTTTTACGACAGGACCGGCGACGGTCATTTCACGGTTACCAGCCTGAACAAAGGACGTTCATTTAATGGGATTTCATGGAAAATCAAGAGCGGGCAGCTGACAGAAGGGTCATAAATGAGGGAAAGGCGTGTGTCCAGAAACAATGCAATCTCTAGAGAAGATGTGATGTGAAACATCTGAAACACAGCCCAGACACAATGCACTACAGCACCGCTTGCACTCATAATGATGCACGGGTGGTGATATAAAGGCTGAAAGTATTTCCGTCACTGCAGTCATTCAGGATTAACTACGCAAATCTCATCTGATGTATTTGCATGTACATTCAGCAATTAAAACAGGCAAAAAGTGGGAGGAGGGGCCGCCTCGGGACCACTGATGTCTATGTTCATCCTTAAATAAATCAGGATGATTGAGACACACCCGGGGGCTCGGTGGACCTCAGCTAAAGTGTCACCTTAAATATTAAACATACAGTTTTGCTTTATTTAAAGTCATTCCTTAGCAAAAGGTTCTTATTTTTCTAATAAGAATCAGTAGGATGTTCTTTACCTTCATTAAATGTCAACCGTAGACCTCTGGGGGTTTTATTTTCTGTTAATTTTGTGTAATATCGAAAGATTTGTACTATTTCTTTACGCAGTAGGACGTGAAAACCAGGTTTAACGATAGGGCAACATGCTATATCATGCATTCTGACGTCTTTACACTGTTAAACATGTTTGTTAAAAACCTACTTAAAATAATAAGTACTCACGATGAATTTACATGTAAGCATTTGGCAATGCGTGTTACCTCATCTTTAAAATCATAAAACAATTAATCAGTTTTATAGCAATACTTTAGTCAAACTAATCAAAATTCCTACATAATACATTTAGACAATGTCTAGACGTTAAAACAGATTTGGTTTATTTTTAGATAATAAGCATATTTGGGGCTAGTTAGTTTAGGATAAATGTCGGTCGATAAATTCCTTTCTTTTTTTCTTTTAGGGTTCAATGGTTGAGGTGGACAAATGCACTCAATACTAAAGTTATTAGATTATGAGATGTGCAAAAATTACAAAATATTATTTTCCTCTAATTCACGTTATTAAGTATTTATGATTTATATCGACTAAATCAAGTCCCACACCACACTTTATACTAAATAATTCCAAATTATCTTCAAAAGATTCATACATTTATTCAAAAATAATTTACGTGTGCCCCTTTAATATAAAAGGCAACTTCACTTATCTTTAAGTGGGTTAAAACATTACTTCCAGTGGCCTTGACGGCTCAGATGATAAATCATCAAGTTTATTTTGATGTGAATCATGGTAAGAAGAGAAGGTGGTAAGGCAGGAAGACAATTTCTATGAACTTATGTACATACTGTATATATTATATTTATGTTTTCTTAACCATAAAAGTCGCGGATTGCAGCTTGAAAATAACAATGTTTTGTGTTTAATGTACTGATGAAGCCAGTTAGAAAACAGTTCTAAAAGTACATTTTAATAAATTAATGTCTTCATGCTCAAATCAATTACAAAAACAGAACCAAAAACATCAAGAAGTCACATTAAGAGTGCAAAAGATTATCCTAAAGGCAGGTTTAAAGATGAACACGGACTGTAAATATTGTGTTTACAGCAGAAGTCTTTTGACTCTCATGCGTGAGAAGGCAGAGTCAGATACACCTGACGAGAGAAATAAAAACATAACCGGAAAAGAAAACCAAACAAATCAGAAATCACTGCTGACACTTTATCCGCTGAGCCATAAACACCAGATTATGACAAAACAAACCTCATATACCAGTACACAACCTCAGGTGGACTGAGATTACACGAGCGTCGAAAATGACTACAGGTCATACGAATATGGTTATTACGCCTGCACAATATGACATCATCCTTATTTGCGGCTCTTCAGATAAAGTGTTTCCAAAAATGACTGCATCTTCTCCAAAATCACAACGTTTTACAAAATAGAAACAAAGCGCCTGTTTGTAGTACGGCAGGAACAACAGAAGCACGATCCGTCAGACTCCAGCGGAGGGTAATGCTGAAGCACAGCGCGCCCACCGTCAGCTTTAACAAACCCCGACAAAAATGGGGAGGAAGACATGCAAGATACAGGAACATAATCCATCAGACGAGGAAGAGGGGGAGTTAGTAAGTACTGGTCCAAAAAAAGTTCTATATTACAAGAGTCCTTCATGTTCAAGTCCAGACGGAGTAAAAGAGAAGAGCAGCTGCCAGAAGAGGCTAGAAGAAGATGTCTTCATTCTTGATGAGTAACTCCACCACCTGCCTTTGATAGCGGATGTCGTTCAGAGCCGTCATGGCGTCCAGATCGGGCGCTCGCATCAGGGTCGGCCCAAATACGATCCCCAGATTCTCAGCGTTCATCAGGTTATCTTTCTCATTCTGCGTTACCCTGCACACACACACATATATATATATGTATTTAAAGTAAGTGTGTTATAGGACATAAAATATGTTACAGTGGGGATTAAAAACACGTGAGAGCTTCTGTCTGGATTTACTGGCTCACAAATTAAAATATAGAATGTCCCCTCATTTGTAAATTGCTTTGAATATATGTAACGTATGTTTAACTTGAAAAATCATGCATACATAGGGTTGGGAATCGAAAATCGAAACGAATAGGAATCGAATACTTGAAATAGAAATAATTTGATAAAACGGTTCTCATGTACTCTATATATTTATACAAGCAGTCAATAAGTACTCTAAATGACCATACAGCTTGATACGTGTTTTACTTCAACGGTGGAATCCAAACTGGGAATCGAGAAGAATCGGAATCGCTAAAATTCAAACAAAACCCAAGCGTATTCATTCAATGACTTCAGGACACTTTAATGATGAACATGTTTTCATGTAAATATCGGAAGAATAATATAAATAATATGTAAATGTCCTAAAACCATAAAGAATTAAAAGAACGAAATAGTTAATAGTCAATAGTGAATTCTTTATTTTTTAAATAATCAGTTTTATTGAAAAAATTCATTATGGTTGAAATATTCCAGAACTGTGTTGAAATGTTTCTTACCTTTTTAAATGTGCCATAAGATAGCGCAGAGTTTCGCAGTGTGCAGGAGGAAGCTGCTTCAGAGCTTCATGAAGAGTTTCCAAACGCTCATCAGGGTCTGTGACCTCTGAAACACACAAACACGTCCGTCACGACGAGATCAACACTCACACTGAGAGAGTCTATACATCATTAAGAAAAAGTGTGTTTGTGAGGAAACACGAACGTTAAAGCAGAAACTGTCAGGCAGACACGGAGATGTGACTCACTTGCAGCCTCGATGAAGCGTGGATAGGCGTCGTACGTGATGACGGGGATGGGCAAGTCCCTGAAGTAGAGTTTAAGAGCACCTGTGATGATGTTGATGTCTTCATACACGTTCACAGAGATATCGGCTTTCTCCCCGTCTGAACACAAACCGTTCAAACACACACACACTTACAAATCCACAGATCACAGAAACGCTGAGCTACAGAGAGATCCCGGCCTTTACTGTACATCATGTCAACTGGATGAATCAGTTAAGACACAGAACCCTAGAGCACAACACAAGTATTTCTGCATTGATCGAAATCTGCTTCCGTCCTATCGTAACTGCGTGTTCTGAATCAGTCTTATTGTATGATAACCCTCATGTGGTTCAAACCCTTCAGTGGACCACAAAAGAAGATATTTTGAGAAATGTCTCTGCGAATTTGTGTTCATATAATGGAAGTCAACGGGGTTCAATGTTGTTCGGTTACAAATGTCTTATTTTGTGTTCTGCAGAAAAAAGGAAGTCATACAGGTTTGAAATGACATGAAGGTGAATAAATGAAAGAATTGGATGAACCGTCCCTTACAATCTCTTCTTTCGATATCGTCATGTCCCACAGCCACTTTTCAGTCCGTCATTTACTTTCTCTCTATTACCGCTCCATCATCTGTTATTCTCTCTAGCTTATCTTCTCTTTCCCGGTACGTCTGATACTGATGCCACTCGAGTGTCGTAATGAAACGGTAATGTGTGTGAATGTGAACAGATGGGCGTAAATCCACTCACAGATGTGCAACTTTAGCGTTTAAGCAGCTCAGACTTTATATCACATTACATAAACCCACAAGCGAGCTAAAAAAGCATCCTTGTGTACGTGTGGGATCCATCACACGCTGATATGCGTGTAAAGCAATAGTTTGTGAACGAATATAAAGCCACTCACCTCTGTCAAACGTCAACTTCGCGTCTTCAATTAACTCACTGAATCCAGAGACTCGATACAGACCCTCTGACTTCAGACCTGACACAGAAGATCATGCAACAAGCAGCTCTTTATTAATATTAGTTATTAGCACATGTATAATACCCTCATTTTGGAGAACGAGAAATGTAGTCATTTTAAATGGATTCGTCGCCCGAAAATTAAAATTCTGTCATTATTTGCTCACCTTCAGATTGTTCCAAAACTGTATAAATGTTGTTGTTTCGCTGAACACGCAGGAAGCAATTTGGAAAAATGTCAGATCTCGCCCCCCATTGACTCCCATAGTAGACAAAACAAAATACTATGGGAGTCAAGGAGGGGCGAGATCTGACATTCTTCTAAGTATCTTCCTGTGTTTTCTACAAAACCGAAAAATATTTATACAGGTTTGGAACAATCTGAGGATGAGCAAATGATGACAGAATGTTCACAGAATGTGAATTAGCCCTTTAAAAATATCGACATTTGCCCAAATGTCTGAATGGCACATTGGAAGGGCTGTTTGCTCACCTCGTGACTCGATCTCTCGTATGCACATGTCCACCACCATGGGTCGCTTTGAGTTATGAGCTTTGACCAGTGTTGTGAGATCGCAGCTGTACACCTTCTTCACGTGCTTCAGATCCGGTTTACAGTCGTTGGGAACCATCTTCGAGCACTGCTTATGAACGTTCAATCCACAATCTGAAAACAAACAAAACGTTCACCTTCGCGTCCCATTACTGTCAACACAGCTGATTCATGTCATTATTTCATTATTCCTGACACAATGAACTGCCAACCGAGCAATAAATCCAGCACTGTTCAGTCATGTGCTGAAATCCCTAAAGAAATGTCCCGTGTGTCGACGGCTGCAGCGGTTTTACAGCAGATATTATCGATCCTGAGATTGAAATGTTCTGCTTTAATTAGATCACGCTCATTTTCCCAGCATGCCGAGCTTAAAAGTTGACCTCTGCTGACCGCTGATCAGTGATGTCAGACGCTCTGATTGGCTGATGGCTTCACCTTGGCGATGACAGAACAAGGTGGGACTACAAATGGCTCCTTGTAAAAAATGCATGAGCAATTTCAGGCACCTAATAGCTTCATAACCCTCAAAACTAAACGGCTGTAAATCTGGAAGAACGGAACGTGCGTGACTCATCCGGGACGCCCCAGAAGACAAATCACAGATGAGATCTCTTCAACCTTTCAAAATGTCTTTGTTCTGATGAACACAGAGGAAGAATGTTTATAACCAAACAAATCTCGCCTCCCAAATATCTGTCTGGTTACAAGCATTCTTCCAAATATCTCTCTCGGTGTTCATCAGAACAAAGACATTTATACAGATTTGGAACTGGAAGTTGAGGAAATGATGACAGAAGTTTTGGGAGAAGTATCAAAAAGATCTCTCACAAATGTCGCTGTCATTAGTTTCGCAAGAGATCTCAATCATGTCTCAAACTGCGCTCAGATTAGTCAAGTCTCCAATCAAAAGTCGATTTTATTTAAGATCTTAAAACATTTCTCATCAAATTAACCCAAATCCAGATTATTTTACTTTTACAATCTACATTCATTTGATAGCTCCATACTCTTCATGCGTTTCAACATTCCTCTCGATTGCATTTGATTTTAATCTCTTAAGCAATTATAAGAGGCACATCTGAGACTACTTTCGTACTTAAAACAAAATGAAGAAATATACATTTTCTGTGAACACAAGAATGGCAAAAACAGATTAAGAAAAACACTTAAAAGTTCAAATGTATCTATAAGAAAACACCACACAGCAGCTTTAACCCACCCAACCGGTCCAGACAGACACAGAGCTCTCACAGATTATGCTAATGTAGGGAAATGAGCTCATTAATATATAATGTCACCTCAAAACCGGCTGACTGCTTTAATGCAAAGTGAAAGACTGAAAAACTGAGATATATAAGAAAAACAAAGAGATAAGAGCCAGTCGGGCCAAAGAGAGCTCAAGACAGATGTGCTTAGTGTAAGTAAAGAGGAGAGAGAGAGAGAGGAAAGAGAGATGGAGGAGTGGATGTCCTGAGGGTTACACCAGACCTCATTCTCCACATTAAATAGGCCAATGGCTTAATTTTACTCTTCTTTAAGGTTTCCTTTAAGATTTTAACCATTACAACTTTTCTATTATAACTCTAATTGTTTTATATTCAATTTCATATTCATATTATCGGACTGAATTACTTTTGACTTTACTCTTATACAGACGGTTTCATCTTTACAACATAAACAAACGTTACTGCGCACATTTGTGATCCAAACGTAACTTCCGGTGCACATTCACAAACAATAGAGCGTCTGTCGATTATTTCTGATAGCAAGCTAAAGAAACCCAGAAGAACGGTCACTTGACTAAACTTGCCTCTCCAATATTTTTGAGATCAATGTGGTTTTAAGCATTATTTATAAAATAAATAATATGTTAAGAAAAATATTACAATATTACTGTTCTAAATATTATTCAATACAATAACTGGAGAGATGGACCATTTGTAATATAAAACCCAGAAATGGAAAACATGTTATCATAAAAGTATGTAATGCAAGATCAACACCCAAAAAGGAAGTGTCACATCAGAGACCCCATAATCACATTCAGGTGTCTGGTTTTCCTCAGCTGGAAAAAATGCATATTCGCATTCTTTTCTTTTTGTCTTGCGCACCTACAGTGTAACCTAAACCATTGAATGCAAATACAGATTTATCTGCTGACACTTCTGATAAAGATTGGATGCTGGGTGATTAAAAACGGCCCCTTGAGCGCCGCTGCTCTCCTGAGACTTCAGCCACGCAGAACTGTAATTATTTCTGAAGAAGAGCGAGACGTCTGATAAGCCGAGGAGACAGACGCTAATAGAGGGCACATCTCCAAAGCATTGTGTCTGTCAGCTGAGGTCTGCTGGGGTCTTGTTTAGTAGAGGTGACCCCCGGCCCTCAGGTGACACCCGTATCAAACCTACAGCTTATCTCTCGGTTTAACCACATCAAATATCATTTCTTTAACAGACAACGACACTTTACGTGATGCCGACTTTTAATAAAAGCAGTAAGCCACCTGAGAGCATGCGAGACAGTGATGTTAAGGGCGTTTTTCCGGAATCATATTGCAACACACTAAAAACACTTAAATACACAGTCAGTGTTAAAGATCGCCATATGCTTTAGGTTTAACTGTGAACACGAAACTATTTTAATATGAAAGAGCATTAGTTATGATGATTCCATATGATGGCTTCACAGAATATCACCGTGGGAGTGTTTTGAGGCAGTATGGTGAATTTGTGTGACCCAGTGCTGCTATGAGCTCTGAATCTTAATGTGAGCTGGTTGTGAGCTCTCGGCGGCTCCTCTCATTATAAAGACATGCCAGCTTTGTTTTCATTCACTGCCATGATGGACTTGACTTGGCTGGGGGGGCTGTTATCCTCTCATGAGGCAATGTGGCTTAACATGCCCGGGAACTGGGGCTGGCACGCTGGCAGCTGCCCAAATATCTTGCGCGCACACACACACAGACAAAAAGCGATAGAGAGCATAAAGCTTGTCAGAGCACAACGCTGAATGCAAATCTCCACATCAAATGAGATTTCCCTGCCCTACTTTCTGATGGCATCAGAGAGAGAGAGAGAGAGAGAGAGAGAGAGAGAGAGAGAGAGAGAGAGAGAGAGAGAGTGTGTGAGTGAGAGAGAGAGCGCGAGCGAGAGAGAGCGAGAGAGAGCGAGAGAGCGAGAGAGAGAGAGAGAGAGAGAGAGAGAGAGAGAGAGAGAGAGAGAGAGAGAGAGAATAAATGGGAAGAGAGTGAGAAAATGAGGTTGGAAACAAGTAGCGTAAAGGGGTCCTCAGAATGAAGGGATTTTGAACACAAGCTGCTTTCTCCATGTATTATTCATGAAGCTGCTTTATAGAAACATATGTGTGACGCCCATTATCCTATAAATAAACGATTAAAACACACGAACAACACCACAATATCCTTCCACACAGACACACTGCTGAACAAAGCCCAGTTACCAACTCATGCGATAAGAAATGGAGCCTTGGGTTTGAAACACTTAAAATAGAAATGATGTACATGTGTGCGCTGACAAAGTCAACCCAACATTACTGAAATTTGAGCACAAAAAAATATTAAATTGAATTAACCAATAAAGAACAATGAGGGGAGAAAATTGGCGTCATTGATATCAGATGGCAATTGATTGATTCAAATCATGTGTGGATCTATTGCCATTCATGTATTTTGAAAGATTAAAAGTTTGTATCTGTTTCTTCTGTCATTCCACAGGCAAATGAGCATTCACACATACACATTGACCTATATCAGATCTCTATATCACTCCATTAAAATGTGAGCTGGTTATTGTAATTAACTCAAACAAAAAACTATCAAAAATCCTGTTGATTCAAATCAAATAAATATTTAGGCCTAAAATTTAACTGTAAATAAATAAAAAGTAAACAAAAAAATTCGATTTATACAGCTATATTAAAAAATATATAAATTACATTTATACAGGTATATAAAAAAATGTAAAGAAAATGGAATATGACAAAATAAGGCAATATTTCTTCACACATCCAGAGGTATCAAACTGTACTCGGGGAGAAATCTCTTCCTGCAAATATCCGGCTCGAGTTAAAACATTTCAACACACGAAAATGTGTACACATAAAATATTTATAATAGCCTCAAATATGAATGTAGTGTATATAATGGGCCTCTCCAGTTCTTCCATTAATTCCTACAGAACGTCCCCGTAGACATATATTATGTATAGACTGATGATAGGGACACTTTTTGTTTAGCAGAGCATTGTGTTCCTGCATACAGCTCTCATATTAAGTATGCCGTGTCAAGAAGAAAAAACTACAAGATTTTGGAAAAAAACTTTACAATTCCCACTCACGACACTGTAAACTTTTTTTCTCTGTGTTAGTGTTTATTTACCTGCACACTTGACTCCTTGAGCGATGAGACCCCACATGAAGTTGGCACAGTACTCGCACCAGTGTGGCCCTCTGAAGGTGTGCACCTAAAAAAACAACACAAAGACAATTATATAGAACAATAATACACAACTACAGACGTTCTAAGCCCCTGAAAGCTGCTAATAAAGATT